>NC_136002.1:31097012-31109512 GCF_048128805.1 Centroberyx gerrardi
CCTTGTGGGCTGCCACACAGTGGGCCCATATCAGCCGTGAAATGGTGGCCACGTGTGGGCCCCAACGCTTGGGGCCCTAGTGGGCAGCCCACACCAGGCTGCCCCACCAGGCTTGCCCAAGTGTGGGCAGCCCACAAAAAACCCCTACGGGGCCCATAGGTGGGAGAAGACTGTGGGCGCCGCATGGGCAAAACCATAGTGGGCCCTTGTGGGTTTAGAGTGGGTTTGCCCCAGCCCACACTGCCCACAAAAACCCAGTGGCCCCGCAGGGGCTTGTTTGCTGGGCCTGTGAGAGAGAAGGAATGCTAATGCTATAAGGAATGTCATTTACTGTTACATTACAGTATAATTTAAACAGTAAAGAGTTGATATATTGTTCAATTTCTTTGCCTCGGCATTAAAAAAAATATATATTTTGCGCTTTATTTTAAAGAAGGTATTGGTTCAGGCACCATTTAGGCATCGGTACCGTTTAAAAAATTTTAGCACTGGTATCAAAATCTGAACGATACCCATCCCTACTCATCTTTGGTTTACTGTGTCACATTCTTCCAGGCCAGAATCACTCCGCCTAATTTTGATCATCTTCCAACAATTATCTCCTCCAAACCCACGAAGGTAAATAATGAAACAAATAAAGCCTTCATATATAGAACCATACATAGTGGTAAACACTGCAGAAGCTTCATTCATCCTGCATCTATCCTGCATTAGGACTGCAGACAACTCTTTATTAATCTTCTCAATTTCTATATTTTAAAACAAAACTAGCGTGCGAAGGACTGATTAATTTGACGACAATGAATGAAAGAACAAGGACGTTTGAGAATTTGTGAGTTTGCTGAGACTGCGGTTGATTAAACCCGTTTCTCAGCCAGCCAGCACTGAATTCAATGCCAAGGCAGGTGGATAACAACTGTCTTTGTCCCCTTTGAATTTGATAGCGATAGAGAAACACAAAGAGAGAGCGAGTCCGAATGGAAAACTGTGGGACAGACAATCGACCGAGAAACAGGTGAAGAAAGAATGTGAGAAACAGAAGATAGAGACAGAGAGAAAAGGGAGCATCAGCATTATTGAATAAGTTTGGCATGACTTTATAGCCGGACCGTCCTGTGTGGCTCTTTAGACTCACAGGACGACACGTCAATATGAAACGAGCTGAACACCACGAAGTCCCACAATGCCGTTGTGCGGGCCTTAAACCACGAAACGTTTCATCCTCCTACAAAAATCAAAATTGGATAGCAAGAGCTGAGATGCAAAAAAATAAAATTTCGGCTGAGCGTTCAAAACATCTTTTGAAACTGTCTGACGTCTCAAGTCTCCGAGTCTCTTGGAGGCTGAGGTGCATCAATGCAGAGCGAATGCAAATTTCTACCCATTCAATATCGCTGAATTAATAAGCTAATATTGAAGGAACGTAGCCTTGCCAAGGATGTGTTTTTTTTTCGTGTTATCCTTCACCCCAACTCAATTCAGCCCGTCAGGTTTAGTTAAGCAGAGATGCGTCACATGTCGGCCGGAGCCAGAGAGGTTTCTGTACCCTTTTCTCTCCTGTTTTTGTATTTTTCATGCATGTATGCTTTGAAGAAATGTTTTCAGGCAGTAGATGTGATAGTTACCTTCGTATAAAAGTCATAATAACCAAGAGGGCGTTCTCAATGTGATGATGGGAACTCAACATCACTGTATAATCGCAATAATTACAGTAAAGAAAATCCTGTTGGGTATTATTGAATTATTGAATTTCAGCAATCAAAATGTCAGATCAAAATATGAGACTATCACAAAAAGATTCGGCTCTTTGACAGTGTGTCTCCAAATCCATGTTGCAGGACAAAAAAAAAAAAAATGTCATTGCTCACTATTTCAAAAATGCAAATGATTACATTCTCTCATGTCACTATTTTGTAAGTATACTGTATGTCTTAAAGGTGCTATGTGTAGCATTTGAGCACCAGACCATCGGCAAGACGATCAGCCTCTACCAGCCTCTACTCTGCATCCTCCATAGTTTCTCCACCTGGTGGATCTGGAGGAAAATCTGCTGGATCGCTTTACGGCACAAAACAGGAAGAGGTTCTGTTCTTCCAGAGCAAACGGAGCTAAAGCTGAAAGAGTTTCAGGCAGCAGATGGTGGAAGGAGGGAAAGGAAGCTGGAAAAAACACTTCCAACATGTTGATCCTCTTCAGTTAAAAAAAAAAAGACGCCAGGGAGAGAGGGGCGAACAAGTGGCAACATTGACAGAAAGTAATGTGTTTTATGGGATCTAAATATTGATATACATTTTGAGAAACACTAGCACTAACAATGCCACTGGTGTGAGATAGAGGCGATCAATCATCTCCATCATGCTCTCATTTGTTTACGGTAATTATACCATGGTATCACAATTAATTTAACAATGATATACTGATGATTAAAAATGTTACACGTTACACATAGCTCCTGTAAGATAGCCAGTTGGCTTATTTTTCCATTGTAAATTTTATTTTTTAAAGCAGCAATCATTTTGTAAGCACAGATGTCTCGTTTCAAATGGGGGGATATCTCACTTCTGAACAAAACCCTTCAAATATATGAGGGGTTTCATTACAAAGTGCTACATACCCAGCGTCAGCTAAATGCCTAAAATGAAAAAGAAGTGAAATGTTTCCCTTTCAGGTATATAGATAGGAGCTGGTTGTATGAAGGAGGAGGCGCTGTTACCAAGCCCCCCGTACTCTATCTTTTAATTCTCAGAGAGAGTTAGCGCTGCTTTCAAATTTTGTTCCCTCCTTTGTTCTTTATCTGTCTAGTTCTCTCTCTCTCTCACTTTCTCGTTACTGGGTCTCATTCTCTTGTTAGCTCCGCTTCCCTTTTTCTTCTTGAAGTTTTTTCTATCTCGCTTGCTTTCTCTCTCGTCCCCCCCCCCCCCCCCTTCATTCAAGGTTCATAATAAAATCCTTATCATGGCTCCTTTTGTTTAAAAAAAAAAAAGAAGTTGGTTTTTTTTGGTTCCTATTCATGCAGCCCTCAGAGATTCACAGGAACTAAGAGGACCCAGATAGTTACACAAAGACTTGATTTAAGTTATAAAACAATCAGACAGGCTGCACCCGCAAACCGGGCATAACGCTACAGGGATGATATTTTCAGTTGGGGGTTTGAAGCCAGAAAGTTTTCTAGAGTTGACACAGTTTGACAAGGGGGAAATACAGAAGAAAAAATGATGATATAGATAGATAGATAGATAGATAGATAGATAGATAGATAGATAGATAGATAGATAGATAGATAGATAGAGACATAAATAAACAGACAGACAGATAGAGAGGAGGCAGAGATAAAAGCCTATTCATTATGCATTGCGGTGGGAACAGGATGATAACACTACTGAGTTTTAATTAATACATTTTGAATAAAATTCCTAAGTCCTACATTTTAAATACACTGACAGTGGAAATTTACATCATTTTATCTCACCATTATCACGATTAAAATAAATCTACTCACTTTTACATAGCGTTACATTGACAAATTCCTGCATAGATAAATGGATATATTACATACTATTACATCCATTACTTCTATTTAGGTCAGACACTTCCAAACTTTTTAATGTCAAAACCCAACATCACTACACCTGAGACCACTGATAATGTTACATTGTAAGATTTGGACCTGTTACAGCCATTACAGTAACTCAAAAGTGATATACACTCACCGGCCACTTTATTAGGTACACCTGCTGGTTGACACAAACAGCCTGCTCCTTCAAACAGAGAATCATGTGGCAGCAACTCAATATATAAAGCATGCAGACATGGTTTAGTGATTTAGCTTTTTGTTTTGTTTTGCTCTCCTGGGATTTTCACACTACAGTCTCTAGAGTTTACAGAGAAAACAGCTTGTTAATGAGAGAGGTCAGAGGTCAGAGGTCAGAGGAGAACGGGCAGACTGGTTCAAGCTAACAGAAAGGACACAAATGCTCCAATAACAGCTCTTTACAACAGTGGTCTGCAGAAAGGCGATATTGGAGATATTTTGACAAACTGTCTGTGGGTCAAGTACTACAGGGATGGAAGAGACAAATTATATATAGGTTCAAAATCACCTTTAATTTATCCTTTAAGGTCGATCGGTGTTCAGCATGTTACAAAATCTGTTGTTGGAATTGGAATCGGCCCCCAAAAATCCTGATTGGTGCGTCCCTACTTGATACCCACTTTTACCAAATGATCAATAGTATAAAAGTAAAGCAAACGGTGGAGCTTTTTAAAGGGAAGGTGTTGACTCCAGATCTTGACTGACAAAACGACGACACTGTTACAGACTGGATCGTCTTTGTTTTTAAAGAGTATTCATCTTTGCGTACTTATCTTTTCATTCTGTGCTTTAAGATGGTATATTACATAATAGGGGTCAATTAATTTGGTTCAAATTATTAATTATTGAATATAGAAAGTGCATTTTGATCAAATGTTTTTATGCTCTTTTTCTTTCCAAAGTTGCTATGTGGGATTTTGGAGATAAACGCTGTATTTCTACCCACTGAGAGAGACAGAAAAGAAGATTATAGAATATACCCAGTGTGTGTTTCAGATCCTCTACTCTCCTTTCTAAATCTATTCAACTTTATTCTCTCCTCCCTTTTCTTTTCCTCTCCTCTCCAATCGCCGCCTCTCGCCTCTCCTCCACCACTCCTCCTCTCTTCTCTCTCATTATCTTCTCTATATTCCTCTCTCCTCCTTCTCATCTTCTCTCTCCTCTTCTTTCTTCTCTCAAGTCTCTCTTCCTCCCTCTCCTTCCTCCTCCTCCTCTCCTGTCATCACCTCTCCTCCTCCCTTCCTTTCCTTCCTCTTTCCTCCACTCCTCTCCAGTCTCTATACCTCCTTTCTCCTCGCCGCCATTTTCAATCCCACCTTCTGCTCCTCCTGTCTTCCCCTCTCCTTTACTTTCTTCTCCTCTCCTTCCCTCTCCTCTTCTATTCCTTCCTCCTATCCTTTCCTCTCCTTTTTCCTCCTCTCTTCTCCTTCCCTCCCCTCCTCTATTCATTCCTCCTCAACTACCCCTTCCTTTCCTCCTCTCTTCTCCTTCCCTTTCCTCCTCTCTCCTCTCTTCCTCCCCATCCTGTCCTCTTTCGTTACTTTAGACAGCTAAAAAACCCTTGTTGATGGAGTGAGCCATCATTGGCTCTGACACACATACTCACACTGACACACACACACACACACACACACACACACACACACACACACACACACATTGTCTCTCTCTCACACACACACACACACACACAGAGAGAGAGAGAGTTAGAGCATCCCTCTGCTGAGGCTGTGGATGCTCATTTCAGTCTTTATGGCATCGCCATCAATCAGCCGAAAATCAATCACCGCACCCTGACAGTGTGTATGTGTGTGTGTGTGTGTGTGTGTGTGTGTGTGTGTGTATGTGAGTGAGCAAGTGAGAGGGAGAGAAAGATAATTATAGTGTGTATGAGTGTAGAGAGAGGGAAAGAGAGAAAGTCAAACAGAGTTGGGGAATAAGAGAGAAAGCTTTTATCTGTGTGTGTGTATGTATACGCAAAAAGATAAATATACATACTGTGCATACACACACAAACACACACATAAAAATACATCCTCACACACACATATATTTACACACACACACACACACACACACACACACACAGAGGAAATGGTGCCAGTATTGTGGATTAGCGTCGTGGTCCTGAGTGTTTTCTTCAGACAGATGATAGAGGCTGTGTCAACATAATCTGACAGCCAGGAGAATCAGCAGCAAAACAGCATCATTAGCTCTATTAAGAGCTGGATTACCCAGCTGGAGACGTCTCAGCGCCGCGTTTACATGCTGAGGAACCCGGCTGCTGGCCATAATCCGGTAAAGCTGGGGACACACTACAGGATTATCGGGCCAGTTTACACCAGATTTGCCCGATCTGACAATCGGAGGGGAAATCCCGATCGGAGGCGGCGGTGGAGGGTCGACTGCAAAAGAGTCGAGTCGAGCTTATTTGTGTCGACCTCAGTCGCAGCTGCGGTCTCAAAGAGCTTTACAACGCCCGTATTAAGAAAACAATAAATTAAAGCAACAACCTTAAACCCTTAATGAGAACAAGGAAAAAACTCCCACAGAAACAGATTCCAACTCCAACAAACTAGAGAGTCGGGGTAAAGGCTCAGCCGGTAACTCCAGACTTAGCCAGACTTCCCATAGCTAACAATTGTTTAAGTGAAGTTCTTTAAATTATCTTGTTAAACTGCAGGACATCCTTGTTGGTTTATCGCTCGTCTTGCGGGTTTGATTTTCTTACAAAATAGCACAAATGCAACTCTGTTTAGCAGCCGACTTGGAAGTCCTGGATGTCGGACTTTCCCACCAGCACATGAATGCGGGGAGAGTCGACTCTTGCTATTGGTATATTGGAAGACTGGTAGGCTATATGTATAATGCTAGATGTCAGATAGACCTACCAGTTATCAAATTAGCTTGCTTTTAGCTCTAAAACATCTACAATGACTGCTTGAATTTAGCAGAGAAGTTAGCTAGCTAGTTATTAACTCGCTAGCATACTAGCTAGCTGGTGGGCCAAATATATTTCCTTAAAATATGGACCTATATGCCAACAGAGTCTTCGATTCTAATATGTTTCTCAGTGAAATGATAAATGTTTGATTCCCAACATTTGTATGTGCATCTTGGTACACAACATTCGGACATAACTGGGCTGCACTTGATCTTCCAGATAGAGTTTCTCACCCTGAGTGTGATGTATGTTCAGCATGGCTGCCTTGGGATATTGCGTGCAACATTCAGCGCTCACACACTGATGTGCTGGAGAGAGTCCCTGTGTAATACTATGGCTGCCTCCAAAGTGTGGCAATTTTTGTCCACTTCAAAATGATAAAGATCACATGGTCTTTCTGTTTTCACAACCACAGAAACAGCAGAAACAGACTGAGCTGAGTGTGGACTGGAATAGTGTGGAAGAGACGGAGTGCGAAAAAGTCAATTCACACATTTAAGGTAAACTGCATATTCCTAAATTACTTTTACTCTTGCAATATTATTCAGATTTCTTCATTTGTGTGAATTAGCTTCAGTTACTACAGTTTAACCTTTCAGGTGTCCATACACAGCAGATGCAGCTGCCTGTGGTTTAATCTAGGAGTTGAGGAGCTGATTCCAGCGACACCAGAAGTTTCATGCATCACTAATCAGACGCTTGTCAGGAGCGATTGTCAGCAAAAATGATCTGGTAGAATAACGGGTTTACATTCAGTCTTACAAGAGGTACATGTGGCTTTCTAATTTTTAGACAGTAGTATAATTACCATAAACAAACAAGAACATTGCCAAAAAAAGACTAAAAAGTTCTCTCTCTCTCTCTCTCTCTCTCTCTCTCTCTCTCTCTCTCTCTCTACCATTCATTCATTCATTCATTCAGTTACTTTAACTGAATCTGCTTGTGTGTGTGTGTGTGTGTGAGTGTGTGTGTGTGACTGTCTATGGATAAATACCATTCTTGGACATCAACCTTGAACATCTTCACACACATTTTACTTCCTGGTTAATTCAGAGCATCATGCCTCCACTTTTATCTACAGGACAGAGGTTGCCAGGGGCGACAGCAGCGACTGGGGGTCATGGCAACGAGAAGAGGGACGGGAAAAAAGTAGAAGAAGGTCTGACTTTCGAATTAGAACCTGTGTGTGTGTGTGTGTGTGTGTGTGTGTGAAAGCGAAAGAGGGAGAGAGGCAAGGAAAGAGAAGGAGAGAAAAAGGAGAGGGAGAGACAAGGAAAGAAAGGGGGGACAAGAGAGATGGAGAAATAGACCAAAAAGAGAGAAGGAAGAGAGAGAGAGAAATAGGTAATTAAAGAGAGAGAGAGGGAGAGATGGAGAGAAAGAGAGACGGAAAGAAAAAGAATATCAAAAGAGTGGTGAAAGAGAGACAATGAAAGACAGGAGATGGAGAGAGAAAGAGATGAAGCGACAGGGAAAGAGAGAGGGGAGAGAGAGGGAGGGGAAGAGAACAAAAAGAGAGGGAGGGAAGAGTGAAAGAGACAGAAAGAGGACAGAGAAAAGGAGGGGAAGTTAGAGAAAAAGGAGTTACAGATGAAGAGAGAGAGAGAGAAAGAGAAGGATAGAGATAGCGGAGGAAACAATGGAAGAGAGTAAGAAAGGGAGAAAACGAGACAAAGAAGGAAGAGGGGAGAGAGAGAGAGAGAGAGAGAGAGAAAACAAGAGGGAGAATACAAGAGACAGAGAACAAGGAGAGTTTCGAATGACGGAGAGGCAAAGCTAGAAGGAGAGGTGTGATGGAAAAGGGAAAGAGAGGCAGAACAAGAGAGAGAGAGAGAGAGAGAGAGACAGAAATATAGATTGTGATTCCAGTGATTTATGAGGGAGTGCTGCGGAGCGACAGGTTTTTTTTAGCGGGCCCATTCAGCCGAACCGCAGAAACCCAATTATGTCTGAAAAGCCTTTAATGTCTCCTATTACACCGCGGGCGTCGCTGTCATTCAACTCATTCCTCTAACACATTGTGAATATCAGCCGCCGCTCTGTAACACTGAGTGGCTATCAGTGTCTTTACAAGGCAGAAATGTCCTGTCGCCCCTCCTGTTCTGAAGCCTTGGAGGGGGAGAACTTGATGAATGAGCGGTGATTATACAGTTATTGTAAGTCTGGAGCTACGCAAGGATGGAACAAAAAAAAAAAAAAAAAAAAAAAAAGACAGTCAGCTATTTGACAAGCAGGGAGCCTGATATTCACACTGGTGTTCACCCCGGGGGGGGGGGGGGGGGCGTGGGGGGGGGGGGGGGGGGGGGGGGCGTCTCGATGCGCGCAGTGTCGCTAAGGTACAAAGCAGGAACCAATCAGCTTTCAGTGTGAGCCTTAAAGTGATGTTGAGTATGGGTTGTGTTTCTTCCTCCATGATAAATCACTTTCACAAACTGGAGCATCCATATTTTAAGAGTACTAAACAGTGAACTTCAACCAATATTTTTCTTTTCAAAATATATATATAAATAATATACTGTTTAGGAAATGAACTCTTTATATTCTTCTCATGGATAATCGTTTAATAAATGCGTTTTTTTTCCTGTTTAGACAGCTAAAAGAACATCAGATCTGGGCCACAATGAGCCATTAATCAGATTTCCTTCATTTATCCAGCACACTGTGATTGCACTGAGGTCTGAAAAGCCTTTAATGTCTCCTATTACGCAGCGGGCGTCGCTGACATTAAACTCATTTCGCTGACTCATTGTGAATATCAGCAACATCTCTTTAATACTGCGTGGCTATCAGAGTCTTTTCAAGGCAGAAATGTCCTGAAGTCCTTCTGTTCTCGGGGCTTGGAGGGGAATTGAGATGAGAGTTTTTCATTTTCCTCATGGGCCATAAACTTGTTTAACTGTAACTAATTAATTGTCCGCCCCCACATGTCCTGCACTTCTCTGCTCATTCAATCTTATATTCTTTTTATCTATTCATTCTGATGGCATGTTTCTGTATATTTGATTTATTGTATGTAACTGCAGTATATATTGTGGTTAATGCCTTGTTGCAGCCCGAATTTCCTTTTGAAAGGTGAAAAGAAAATGATTTACATTATAGGCATTTAACTGACTCATATCCAGGGTGACTTACTGTGAGGTCAACAGTACAATACGCTTCAATTGCTGGATCACCAACATTACAAGCAACCAATAGTAAGGAGATTTAGGGTCAGAGGTCACAGCACCCTGACAACAGATGGAACAAATATTCCTGTGATCCTGCAATGATAATGGATGATAGAGAAGCGCTAGGGAAAGTAATAAGAGCCAGGGAAAAAAAAAGAATATAAAACTTTTTTTCCCCTTTTGTGCCTTCTCTTGGACCCAAATCTGATGTTTTCATTGTGTGATTGCTGAGTCAGCAATCACAGGTATAATATTCCCACTCTTTATTATTTTTATTCCATATGCTTTTTTGGCACCTAACTACTCCTTCATACTTTCAGCTAGAAACTCCATTCAAACTTTAAAATGTTCAGCTTGTTTAGGACATGGTTGCTTGTATTGAACTTTTTGATATATTTTATACTTTTTAAGATATTCTACTTTTTTCCACTTTTTTTTATAATGGGAGTCAATGGACGGAATGTTCAAACCATGCCCTCTTTGAACTCTAACTACTCTTTCATACTTTAAGCTAGAAACTCCATTCAAACTTTAAACAGGTCACCACCTTTAGTACTTTATCACTTTAATTCAGCTTTTTGATACCTTTTATACTTTTTGAGTAATCACAGTTTAAGTTTTATACTTTTTTCAACCTTTATAATGGGACACTAATGGGAGTGCGTGATGTCACAACTCACTCTAGCAGACTTTACAGGCTGTACTTTTCACTAAATTCACACATTTTTGAACTGTGACAGTTCACACAACTTTAACACTACATACACATATCATACATCAAACCCTTCAGCTACTTCTGCTCTCACTCACAATGTCAATATATAAGCGATGCGATGTATAGTTTTTGAGATATTAACGTTTATTCGACACTAGTGTTCCACTCTATTTCACACTAGTTTCTGCTGCCCTGCTCTAACACAGACAGCTCTTCTGCTTTTTTCACTCTTCTTCTTTTCAACATGTCTTTTACATATTTTCATACCTTTTTATATATAATATATACCTACTTTTCATACTCTTCATACTCCTTGTACCTTTCAGCTCTTACAAAATAGCCTTCTAACTATCTACTATCTAGTTTGTTAGCCTTCGTAGTCTTTATACCTTTTATACTCCTTCCACCTTTTACTCATAAGCCTTCCTACATATTTTCTTACTTTTGTACTTGTTACTATTATGAAATTTTAGTACATTTCTAACATTATTACTTCTCACTTTCTTACTTTCTGTTTTTTTCTACGGAATATATACCTACTCTTCATACTCTTCATACTCCTTGTACCTTTCAGCTCCTACAAAATAGCCTTCCTACTAACTAACTATAGATAGTCTATATACATGTATAAATGAATGTAAATGAATGTAAACTGAGGAAAATTAAATTTCCTATAATAGGGCACCTTTCGGGGGGGTTATTAGCACTCTTTAAGTAATGGAAAGTAATTGATTTTAATTATTAGCACTTTTCAGATTTGTACAATGACATCTGTTTTTGACAATAAAATATCTTTGTTTTTGAATACTGGCTGATGAATTTCAGGCAGCAACTTTCTCCCAATGTGGAACAAGCAGCTGTCTATCATGGATAATATTGCAGAGTCACACAGCCACACAGCCTATTGAGCTGTCACAGGACATGATGGGACTAAATACAGAAGGTGTGATTCTGGCTGTCAGTGTTAATGACAGTATGATCAGATTGATTGGCAGGCGACTTAGCAGGTGTCGGCCTCAGGGTTTTCATAGGAGGAAGATAATACACACACACACGCATGCAACACACACTTTCTCTCTCTCACACACACAAAGACAGACACACTCACACACACACAAACATACTTTGTTGCTATTTCACAAACTCCTTCCCTCTTGGTCTTAAACACACACCCCTTTTTCTTTTTATTACACTTCATTCCTCTCTTACACTCACTCTTTTTTCTCTCAAACACACACAATCAATGCAAAGACACAAACAGACGCGATTTCGCGCCGGGCGACGCGGATGACGCGATGCTCCCAACATCACTGACGTCCTGACGTTGAATCACAAAATGGAGGATACGCTAATAGTAGCCGTCTGTGGGCTCCCGGAGCTGCATGACACAAGTCTCCTGGCATACAGAGACCGTAACAAAAAGGAGAGGGCTTGGAGAAAAGTCAGCGAGGAAGTTGGACTACCTGGTAAGTTCTGAAAATATGTGTCTGTTACTTTATTCCAGCTATCGGTTGTACTACTACTATGAAGTTAGCACAAGCATTAGCCCCAGTTAGCACAACAGCACAGCTCATGTTTTAAAAGTTTTAAAGCAGAATTTAAAGCAGAATTTAAATTTAAATTTAAATTCACCAAGAGTGAACCAACTGCAAGCAGTAACATACACATGCACGCACGCACATGCACACGCACACACACACACACAACTCAAACTCACCCACCCTGAAAGTCACCCACATATACACACACACATACAGTCACTCACTTCCGCCCATCCACACACACACACACACACACACCTTTGCGGCTATTGAAGTCACTTTCCATCAAGAGCCAGTTGATAGCCAATCAAACTGGTTCTTGACATTACAGGATCTGATTGGCTATCAACTTCTCTTATGACAGAGTGGCTGGCTGAAAACTGGCTATTATCCTCTACCAGAGAGACTCTGTGTGTGTGTGTGTGTGTGTGTGTGTGTGTTCTAAGGCAGAGGTTATGATAAGGATGGCCTTTGGAGGAGCTCTTATGTCTCAAGCGACCAAATAAACACAACCAGAAATGGTTCCAGCTAGAGTGGTGTG
>NC_136002.1:31114512-31139512 GCF_048128805.1 Centroberyx gerrardi
ATACAAAGGTAAACAGCAGCAACTACTCTTGTCTTTTTTAAAGGTCAAACATCATGACTGAAGTCTAGATTTCATTTCAACAAACATTAGACCCATAACTGCTACTAAACAATATATATGATCTACTTCTGTACCAAGAATACTTTGGAGATGAAGGTAATAAAGTTATTTTTCTCGGTTTCTCTCTGTCTTGGTCTCATGCAGTTGCTGCCTCTCTCTGTGGAGGGCAGGAGTGTGAGGCAGTGTGTCGCTGTCCGCGGTGCTGAAGTGAACCTACGGTGTGTCGCTGTCCGCGGTGCTGAAGTGAACCTACGGTGTGTTGCTGTCCGCGGTGCTGAAGTGAAACTACGGTGTGTCGCTGTCCGCGGTGCTGAAGTGAACATGCGGTGTGTCGCTGTCCGCGGTGCTGAAGTGAACCTACGGTGTGTTGCTGTCCGTGGTGCTGAAGTGAACATGCGGTGTGTTGCTGTCCGTGGTGCTGAAGTGAAACTGCGGTGTGTTGCTGTCCGTGGTGCTGAAGTAAAACGGAAGCATGTTGCTGTCCGTGGTGCTGAAGTAAAACGGAAGCATGTTGCTGTCCGTGGTGCTGAAGTAAAACGGAAGCATGTTGCTGTCCGCGGTGCTGTAGTGAAACTGCGGTGTGTTGCTGTCCGTGGTGCTGAAGTAAAACGGAAGCATGTTGCTGTCCACGGTGCTGAAGTGAACCTGCAGTATGTTGCTGTCCGCGGTGCTGAAGTAAAACGGAAGCATGTTGCTGTCCACGGTGCTGAAGTGAAACGTCAGCCCACACTGTTGCATGTTGTTGAGGCAGAAGGCTGAACTCAACACTGCTGCACTTTAACACTGGGAATACAGCTGCTCATGTCACAGAATGCACTCACCAACATACAAACACACACACATACAGAAAACATGCATCCACACACACACACACACACACACACACACACACACACACACATACATACAGAGAAGATACACAGAAAACACGTGGAGACACACAAAACACATATACAGAGGTAACACATACAAAAACACACACATATACAGAAACAGAAAACACACACACATGCACAAAAGAAACAAGTACACACACACACACACACACACACACACAACACATACAGACAGAAGACACACACTCTCTTATTTTTACTTCCTACTTCAGAATGAAAACAATTATTTGCTAATCAGCACATTGACACACGCTCTCACACATACAATAATGTGTGAGTGTGTATTTATGTGTGTGTGTGCGCGCGCATTTCAAATGTAGATTTGTGTTTGTGTCTAAACCTGCATGTGTGTATTCTGGTGTATTCACAGTGTACACATACACTGTGAATGTGTAAGTGTGTGTTTGTGTGTGTGTGTGAGTGCGTGAGTTACTCGTGTATGTATGTGTGTGTGTGTGTGTGTGTGTGTGGACAGAGAGAGCAGTGAGGTAGAGGAGTGTTTAGCGGTGATAAGACAGCTCTTTGTTTCAACTCCTCAATGCCTCTCGGCCACACACACACACACACACACGCACACACACACACCACACGCGCACACGCACACACACACACACACACACACACACACACACACACCCGTCACGCAACACTGAACACAAAGTAGTATTACACCCATTTACTTTCATTCCAAAACACTATATATCCAATTTGGAAAGAAAAAACAAATCATTGCCATTACATTAAAGTCATCATTAGAGGATCCAGTTTGTGTTGATGCATAAACATGAAGACAGAGAAATGGAATTAGCTTCTTTTTGATGAGCGGCCCTCAGTCAGTCATACTGCAGCTGTCTTGCTTAGCGTTAGTTTAATTTAGTTTACTTTACATTTGTTTTTTACTCACTTTTGGATTGGAGTATACTATGATGTATAAATGTTTAATGAAGAAATGATACTAGCTTTTTTGATGATTATTCTTAAATAAATAAACAAATAAACAAAAAAAACCTGAAAGTTGATGAGTTGACTTTAGTTAACATCTTCTGAAGATAGAGACATAAAAGTAGCTTCTTTCTGTTTCCTTGGCAACAATGCTTTCTAGTTTAACTTAGTTTAAGCTGCAATATAGAACTTTTTTCACATCAAACTAAATAAATAGGATATATTATAAATTATATCATTATATCTGTCTTTGACTCTATGTATTCAGGTCTAAATCCCCCCGTTTACGTGAAGTTTTAAATGATGTTGGGACGTTTTGGTATGTGTAACATTTGCTGTGGGCGTGGCCAGTTGTAGCGAGGCAGGAAGTCAGAGCAACAACAACAACAATGAAGGAAAGCAGGAAGAAAAGAAAGAAGAGTGAAGCGAAACATTCAGAAACACGGTGAACGTCAGCGTCAGATCGGCTGTGGAGGCTTTACGCTGCCGTGACCTCAGGAGAGATGACATCATCAAGATGACTGACAGGCGTTGGGGCAGGGACTTGACCAACTGAGGGGGAGGAGGGCGGGGCTAACAATACACTTCCTGCCGCAAGAAGAAAAGTTGCATATTGGAACATGAAACAGCATCTTTACTTCCTTGATTTGATGCATTTCCTGTTGAAACAGGATGTTGGGGGCGGGACATAACGCAGTGAGGGATCATTCAAAAGTCTAAACCAATGGAATATGAGTCAGGGAGAGAAGGGCAGTTTGATTTGATGGGAGGGGCAGGACTGTTCAAAAATTGGACGGTTTTATTGGTTATAAATTTAAAAAATTCGCCACCTGGTGCAGCATGAGGTCACCGTGAAAGATACTAAAGTAATGTGAGTTCATTTCATGGAGACTTTTTAATATTTTCATTCATTTTAGCATATTTTAACTGTGTCAAATGTAGTTTACTTTTGTTTCTCTGCTCTTTTGATGATTTCTCCTCTGACACCATGAGGCTGTCTAGCTTAATGCTGCTTACATTTGTTTCATTTATATTTCAGTTTACTTTAAGTTTACTTTAAGTTTACTTTTGTTTTTCACTCACTTTTGCATTCGCTTCTGAATCGATGGGAATGCTCATTATGATGCACAGCGCTTGAATGTTTTATGAAGATGTTTTCATGAAGAAATCGGCTTATTTAGGATGATTAATCCTGTACGAGTTTGCCTGACACCAAGGCCGCCCGCTCTCTGTGTGTTTGTGTTTTTTGGCCCGTTTCCACCCGTTCCTCTGTAGGAGAGACTCTCGCTGCTGAACGCGCTCGCCGGACGCTCCAAGGTTGAATTTTAAGACCGTTAAAGTGTTGGCTGTGTCTACAGGCAGCCAGCCGCCCACACACACACCTTGTTCTTAAAATTAAAGTGCTTCTGTATGATTCAATTTGTAGAGCGGGGTGTGGGGTTCCCGACCTTTTGTCTTCTATTTGAGACAGCAGATGACGGCTTCGTTTGCCCAGAGCCGTCCATTTAACACCAGAGGCGAGGCACCGGCACCGGCAGGACGAGCGGTTCACATCCCACCGGAGCTGCAGCAAAGTTTTCAAGGAATCATTTTTCTCTTGTGCAACTGCTGACAGAGAGCTGGAGAAAAGGCCTGATGTCTGGATGTATGGAGTCGCATCTCAGTCACTTTCTTCAGTTAGGACCTCAATATCATGAGCTAAATATATTCCAAAGCCTCTCTACTGTTAATGTACAATATCATATGTGTGTGTGTGTGTGTGTGTGTGTGTGTGTGTGGGTGTGTGACAGAACACATTGTGAGATAAGGCCAAGATTATGGGCTAGATTTGTTTTAAAGCCTCACTGTACTGTTTATGTCCATTATATATGTGTGTGTGTTTGTGTAGACGTGTGTACATATGTCTCGGTGTGTCTGTATGTGTAGATGTGTGTGTGTGTGTGTGTGTGTGTGTGTGTGTGTGTGTGTGTGTGTCATATGGCCAGTTTTATGGGCTAAATATGTTTTAAGGTTTCACTGCAGTGTTATTAATGTCCATTATGTGTGTGTGTGTGTGTGTGTTTGTTTTTATTATTAGTGCTGCCTCTTGGCCAGCTCTCCCTTATAAAAGAGAAATTGGTTCTCAATGCTGGTAAAATAAAGGTCAAATAAAGTGTGCATGTGTGTTTGCATAGCATTTAATAGCTGATAAGGACGCAGGAATATGAGCCAAAAATATTTCAAAGCCTGAGTGTGCTGCCCATTTCTAAATGTTTCTAAATGTGTGTTTCTATGCATGAGTGTGTGTGTGCATTTTCTTAGGTTTGTGTATGATGTAGTTTGATAGTGAACAGTATTACAGGAGTGTAGTTTGATCGTGTTCAGTTTTAAAGGAGTGATGTAGTTTGATAGTGAACACATATAGAGGAGTGATGTAGTTTGATGTGTGTTTCCATCAATTTCTACACATCACCTTCAAGTTGGGGCTGATCTTGCAGGCAGTGGTAATATTGCTAGCGGCAAAACTGGCAAGAGATGATTCTTTGATGAAAAAAATGTGTCAACAAAACTTCTATTTTCCTCTCTCTTCTGTATTTCTGCACCACTTACCTTTGGTAACTTTGCTTGAATTTGATTAGGTCTCAGCGGCAACTGGTGCACTGGCAAGAAAAATAAGCTCAAAGTCAAGAGGCAATTGGAATAGCCCACTACCACTGTAGCCTGGCTGAGTAGGGGCAGTGGCCCTGACTCAAGATTGAAACAATAATATTATAACAAAAAGAGGGAATTTATTTTAAATTGATGAGAAACGCATTAATATTGGTCCTGTGGCTGCCGGGGCCGAAGGCAGTCTCCTGATCTGAACGATGCTTTAATGTGGACAAAGGAACTGAACTGATGTTTCAAAGCTGTTCAGTGTGTTTGGTTGTGCTGCGTTCTGTACAGTCGCCCTTGCAAACACAAAACAACCTTTCAGGACAAACACAGTTGTTATCCGTCTTCCCTTGTAACGACTTCAGTGGCTGCTGTCTGCTCTCCAAAAACATGAAGTCAAGCACAGTTGCAACAGTTGCAACAAACGGGCAAATTCTCAAACTTCCTTATTCATTCATTCACTAGCCCATACCCGGGGATGCTGCGCAGACTTGCCAAAAATACGCATAAACAGCATAAATTTGGGAAAATGGAAAAATCAGCTTCGTCAGTCCCTGCCTATGCCAATGCTCAATGCCCATGTGCAGTTTGAGATTGAATGGCCAACCCGTTGAGGAGCAAAATGGATGCAGGCAGACAGACAGACAGAAGGACAGAGTTTTCCTCATTTTATAGTAGGATTCATCGGCGTCATTACGTAACACCAAAACAGCGTACTGCTTCATGACACAAGTGTGATACTGTACGATTCATTCAGTTCATTCAGCAGTTCAGGAGAGGGGTCACAGTGCTATTGGCTAGGATATTTTAATTTTTACAAAGGAGAATCAAATGAGTCGCTGCTGAATCGAATCACTGCTGTCAGACAGTCTGAGAGATTCCAGTTAATTAGATAAAATAATTGGTCTTCCCACCACAACGCTGCAGGAAGAACCTCCCTCTGTTATAAGCTCTCCATGTACATCGACAGCGCTACAGTACAGTGAGGATCTTCACTGTCCTGTGTGTGTGTGTGTGTGTGTGTGTGTGTGTGTGTGTGTGTGCCTCCACCTTACTGCATTCAATTCCATGTGTGTGTTGAGTTCATGTGCATTTGTAAGTTAATGCATGCATGTGCTTGTTTGAATGTGTGTCTCTTACTCATAACAATGACTTTCACAACCGCTGATAAGCAGAATAATGTCAAAGCATCAGTACAGCTGTGTGTGTGTGTGTGTGTGTGTGTGTGTGCCGGTGTTGGTGTGTAAACTAATCATTATGACTTTCCCGGCTCCTGATAAACAGAAAAACACAGTCTTTGTATCATTAAGTGTGTGTGTGTATGCATGTATTTGTGTGTCCCTGCTACAACAGAGATGATTTTCACAGCCCTGATAAACATAATAAAATGTCAACTTATCCATAAATCCTGGCTGCGTCGCCCATGCAGCTTACATGGGAAAAATACACCGTAAATAACCTGGAGAGGTGCAGGAGGTCTGGTTTACTGTGATGCTTCCACTGGGTCATCAAGCCTCTTCTTTTTCTCCTTCTTCTCCTTCTCCTTCTCCTTCTTCATCACAGTAGTATTTTTGTAATAAATGATAATACATTTTATTTGTATAGCGTTTTTCTACATACGCTTTTCTAAGACGCTTTACATAATAAACAAGATACACAAAAGTATCTAAAACATTTAAAATATTAATTGTAGCAAATAGCACATTATTTATTTATTTTATTATTGTCCCAACCTATTTTATTTTTCTTTCTTTCTTTCTTTCTTTCTTTCTTTCTTTTTAATGTCTAATGTTTATGAGTTGATGATATCATTTTACCTGACAAATTGTGTATTTTTTGTGTTTTACGTGAATTCTGTGTATGAACTGTACTATATAAATAAAGTTTGCCTTGCCTTGCCTAGTAGTAGTAGCTGTATTTATAGTAGCATTCATATTAATTATAACAATAGTAAACAATAATTTCCTCCACCCCTTCCTCCCCCTCTCCTTCCTCCCTCTCTCTCTCCTTCCTTCCCTTGCCTCCTCCTTCTCTTCCTCTCCTTCTCTTCCCTCTTTTCTTTCTTTTCTTCTTTTGTTTTTTTCCATATTCATCTCTCTCAGGATGGAGGCGTGTGCTGCATTTCGTGTCAAACTTTAGCGTGCTGAGGTGAACGGCATGCTGGGATCTGAGACCAAATTATTCGCCTTGCTGCTTCGGATTCGGCTCTCACTCTCTCTCTCTCTCTCTCACACACACACACACACACAGGCTGGGCAGGGAATATCACAGGTACCCAGTGGAACGTTTTAACATTACAACTTAATGAAATATTAAAAGCATCATTTACAGGTTATTCACTCCATATGGACACATTTCTAAAGCTAGGATTCATACATGGTGTGTGTGTGTGTGCGTGCGTGCGTGTGTGTGTGTGTGTGTGTGTTGGGGGGTAGAGGAAGGGAGGAGGAACAGATCAGAGAAGGGAGGAGAGAAGTTCCCTCCTTACAAGAGCTAAACTAAGAGTTAATTCTTCTTCTTCTGCTTCTATTATTATTTGTACTTACATATGATGTCTATTTATTATTTTTTTTTACTATTATACTGTTTTCCCTCTATTATTCTTTTATCTTGTGGTAACTTTTGTTTTTACTTTTTAATGATGTCTGCTTCTGATTGTTAAAGCAATCTGTAAACTTTGTAACAAACTAAAACCTTTTCTCAATATACTTGCTCTTTCCATTCTTCCAGTCCTCTTCTCTTCCTCCTTCTCCCTTGGTTCATTACCTTTCTGTTCTCCTCTCCTCCTTCTCTTCCTCCTCCTCTTTGTCCTCTCCCTCTCCTGTCCTCTCCTTCCTCTGCTCATCCTCTTCCTCTCACTCTTCCTCTTCTTTCTCTCCTTTTTCCTCCTCTTCCTTCTTCTCCTCCACTTCCTATTTTCTTCACACAGTCCCACTCCTCTGCCCCCTCCTCCTCCTCCTCTCCTCCTCTTGATCTCTCCCTTGCATCACCTTCCCTTTCCTCCTCTGTCTCCCCTTCACATCCTCTTCCCTCTCTCCTCTCTTCCTCCCTCTCCCTCTCTTTTCCCTCTCCTCCATCACCTCCACCTCCCATTTATCTCCTCCTCTCACCCCCAGTCTTTTCCTCTCTCTTCTCCCTCCTTTTCCTCTCATCCTATTTTGTCTCTTCTCCTTTTCTTCCATATCTCCTCCTCTTCTTCTTGAGTGATTTCTCCTCCTTTCCCCTCCTCCTCTTCTCTCTTTCCTCCTCCTTCTCCTCCTCTGTTTCCTTCTCATCCTCTCCCCTCCCCTCTGCTCCCTGCCCTCCTCCTCTTCTCTCTTTCCTCCTCCTTCTCCTCCTCTGTTTCCTTCTCATCCTCTCCCCTCCCCTCTGCTCCCTGCCCTCCTCCTCTTCTTCCTCTTTCTCAATGCTCTTTCTCCTCTCCCTTCATTAATTATTTCTCCTCTCCCTCTGCTCTCCCTCTGTCTCCTCCACTCCTCCATTCCACCTCCCATTTCTTCCTCTCTTCTTCCACTATCAACTCTCCTCCTCATCCCTCCATCTTCTTCTCTCTCCTCTCCTCCTTTTCCTTTTATTCCAATTTTAAAATTCCTCCTCTTGCTCAGTACTTTTTCTTTCTATTCTCCTCTCTTCCTCTCCTTCTTTTCCCTGTCCATCCCTCCTCCACCTCTCATATCTCCTCTCTTCTCCTCTGCTTACCTCATTCACTCTTCCTCTCTGTTTCATGACCTCCCCCTTCTCTCCTCTCCTCCCTTTCCTCCGTTCTCTTCGCCCTCCATCGCCTCTCCTCCTATCTCTCCTCCTCTACCTCCTTCTCCACCTCCTTGCCCTTTTTCAGTCCTCTCTCCTCCTCCTCCTCTCCTCCTCCTCCTTCCTCTCTCTTTGTTCCAGTCGTCACGGCTGTCAGCAGGAGCTTCGTGTTTTTCGTGCTGAATGCTAGCGTGTCGCAGCAAGAGGCATCATGGGAGATAAGAGCAGGACATTAGTCACACACACACACACACACACACACACACACACACACGTACTTCTGAGTCAGACACATACACAAACCCACTCACACTGTTTTCTGAGTCACACACACAGACATGCAAACTTTCAGTAACACACGCACACACACACACACACACACACACACACACACGGAGGAGTCATCAGAATGGCTTCAACACCACTCCTTTCTGAAATATTCATGTCTTCGTTTTACAGGTGAAGAGGAGAGCATGAGAGGCGAGGGAGGAGATCAGAGGAGACAGGAGAGGAGAAGAAGAAGAAGAAGAAGAAAGGATAAAAGTAGGGAGCAGAGAAGACAAGAGAAGGAGAAGTAAGGAGAAGAGAGGAGAGGTGATGCAAGGAGATGACAGGAGGGGACAAAGGTAAGATGCAGAGAAGCCGAGAGGAGAAAAGAGAAGACGCGAGGAGAGGAGAGAGGAAAAGTGGTGAGGAGAAAGGAAGAGAGGAGGAGAGGTAGAGGAGAAGAGGGGAGACAAAAGGAGGGAGAAAATAAGAAGAGTTGAGATAATGTAAAGGGAGGAGAGGAGCAGCAAGGAGACGTAAGGAGATGTGGGGCTGGGAGACGAGAAGAGGGGAGATAAGGTGAAAGAAGGAGAGAAGGGACAAGAGGAGACAAGGAGAGGAGAAAAACAAGGGGTGAGATAAGGAGAGGTGAGGTGAGGAGAGGAGCAGCTGAAAAGTCAGGACAGAAAGAAAAGAAATGAGGAGGATTTTTTAAATAAAGCAACAGTAAACATGTTGTTCTCTATGAATGATGCAGTTCCCCTCTGGGCCAATCAGTAACAGATATGTCAAAGTGGTGGAGTGCAGCGGTGAGATGCAGCATTTCCCCAAGTTTCACCAAAATCCAGTTAGTGGCATCTGAGATACTGCATGTGACACATGGGCAAATGCATGAACAAATGAACAAAGTAACGCCCCCCATGGTCCAATCAGTGTAATTTTGTAAATAATGAAACACGGGTGAGATCGCATCATTTCGCCAAGTTTCGGCAGAATCTGATCAGTGGTGTGTGAGATATCGCCTTTAAAGGATAAGGCTGGTGTTTTTTAATGCATTTCTTACCGTCAACAAATCCTATGAAAATAACAAAATCAACAATGATTTTGTTTTGCCAACAAGTTTCGTCCATGTAGCCGGTGTCCAGTGAAGCCTCATGTCCCAGCAGCCATAGAACTCCATTGTATTAAAAAAACGGTTAAAAACACGTCAAAGAACATATTTCATCATCGCGATGCACCGGGCCGGCCGACTTTTTCCTCAAACAACTTAATAAGCCGGCTGTAAACACTTTACGATCTCAGGAAAGTAGTTCCGTAGCACAGAAAATAGTCCCCGGCGTAATGAAGAATTTGTTCCCATTTGAATTTGATTTGGTAATAACTACAACAGTCTGACTTTTCGTGGTAACAGTTAGCGATTTTTAAAATTGAAACTATGTCTTTGTGAGCTGTATTTCAAGGTTTTTAGCTTCCAATTGGAACCAATGACTTGAAGGCTAAAAACGCTACGTGGGAAGTCAGAAAGTAACGGGAGTAGAGCAAACGCATTATTTTGTTATTTTCATAGGATTTGTTGACGGTAAGCAATGCATTAAAAAACACCAGCGTTATCCTTTAACGGACAGACAGTGACCAAAGAAATGATTTAGCGACCCACACCTGCATTGGATTAATTAGAGTAATTTTGAAATTTGCAATTTTCCCAAGTCTTTTAAAATTCCGGTCTGTGGTGTTTGAGATATTGCGTGTGATACATGAGCAAATAAACTATAAATATAAACTAAACTAGCAAAAAATGTAACACTCCTCTTGAAATAATCAGTGTAATAAGTAAACACAGAGGTAAGGTGCATCATTTCCCCACATTTCCTGCACATCATCATTCAAGTTTTGTAAAAATCCAATGTATATATGAATCTTGTCTGTGACTCATGGATGGAGAAACAAACAAATGGACAGACAATGTAGCAAACCCTGTGCATTAATCAGAATAAGAGTTAGCGAAACCTAACCCTAAACTTAAATCTAAACTTAACCCTGACCCTGGACATTACAGAGACATGTTTATAACCCAACTCAGCACTTTTCCACACTGCACACAGCACTTTACCATGTTTCATGTTTATTTTATTCTGCATTTGTTTCTTGTTGTTATTTGTTGTTATTTTACATTTGTTTTTAACCTTGTTTTTGATAGCTGTCTCTCTGTTTTGCGTTTGACGAGCCTGACGCAAGCCAAAGAAAAATGTCTATGTTGCTTGCAATTATGGAAGTTTTCTTGAATCTTGAATAATTTTGAAAACACTGAAATAGAGCGGTAAGATGCATTGTTTCCCCTAGTTTGGTCAAAAATCTAACCAATGGCATCTGAGGTATTGTGCGTGACGGAGGGATGAATGAATGAATGAACAAACGGAGAGAACGATCCACAGTCCAACAGCAGCATGTTCCTCTAATGAAACCAGAGTGTTGGTGAGGTCCGGGTCAGGAGCCTGGCAGCGGAGAGGCCGGATATTCACAGCCATACACACGCACATCCACCCCCCGTCTCCATGCACATCCACCCCCCGTCTCCATGCACATCCACCCCCCATCCCCATGCACATCCACCCCCCGTCTCCATGCACATCCACCCCCCGTCTCCATGCACACCCCCCGTCTCCATGCACACCCCCCGTCTCCATGCACATCCACCTCCCCATCCATAACCCACGCAGCCTCACAGATGGGAGACACAGGGACACAGATGCTAGCGTGCCAACACTCAACACACACTCAGGAGCACAGATGTATATGAAGGTAGGAACGACACGCACACACTCCGAGTGACTGAAGGAGAAGGGAAGAGCGAGGACGACTGTAAGAGGGATATTTATTTGTAAAATACACTTTAAATTGATTTGAAATGGTTGGGTTTGGATTTAATTTATTTGGCTTGATTTTGTTTGGTTTGGTCTGTTTTCATTTTATTTTTCATTTTCTATGACAATCCATGGCAGAGCTACTACAAAGTAAATGAGAACATCCTGCATAGATATACTCATTTTTTACATTTCCGCTTATTTTAGGTATGTGTTCATAGGTCTATATTTCCTACTTGCATCAAGATATTCACATCCAGTTTTTTCTGTTAGGTTAAGCAACTTTCTGACTGCTAGCATGTCAAGTTTGAAAGCTCTCAGAGCTTGTGTTATTAATCTACATGAGTTTATACAGTATGTCTCAACACCCATACGGCCAGGCTATATTTTGGTTCTTTTTTAGTTTTGGGGTGTATAACAATATCTATCAATTTAACCATTTTAAAATATTTTTATACAAGAATCCATTTCATATATGGGAGACCTTAGAGATGAGGAAAAACATTGTTGTGTTTTGTTCTACCTCCGGTAGGGGTATCTCAAAATTTTGGGGGCATTGTCACTAGCCTATTTGTTTTGATTTGATTTAACTTGACCTGGCTTGGTTTGTTTCAACTTTGATTACTTTACTTGACTACTTTACTTGATTTGATTTGGTCTGGTTTGATTTAACTTGACTTAATATGATTTGGATTGGTAAGACTGGTTGTGGTTTGATTTGGTTTGATTGACTTGATTAGTTTGATTTGGACTGATTGGTATCATATGATTTAATTTGGATTGATTAGATTAGATTTGGTTTGATGTAACTGGACTGGACTTTTGTTGATCAGAGTCATAGTAGGAGCAAGACATCGCTCCATCGTATGGCATAGGCCACCACCCACTCCAGCTTACCAGAACAGCAGAACACTAGCTTAGTTAATTGTCTTGCTTATTTTTCTATGCTGCTGCTTTGATATTTGAATCCGAGGAAAGCAGGAAGAGAAGAAAGAACAGCGAAGCTTAATGTGCGCCAGACAAAACCCGTTCAAAAACACAATGAACAGGCATTACTTATCCATGATGCCGCCATCTGGAGGAGAAGAAAGGGCTGAGGAGTGACACAGAGCTGCTAGACAGCTAGCATGCTAGCCAGTTTGCTAAGTGTTTTTTATGTGGCAAGCTAGCAGTGCCAGATTATCCTACAGAGTTCACCAGAAGCGGGACTAATAATACACATAGCTGCCTACAGATCAAAAGCTGCGTATCGCGGCTTTATAAACCACAGAAATATAAACAACAGAAAGAGAACAAATCAAGAGAAGACAGAATAAGGAGTCAGTGGAGAGGAGGAGGAGATGAAAGAAGAATAGAGACATCACCGAGTGGAGATGAGAGTCGAGACCCGAACAAAACACAAAATAAAACAGAACACAGAAGAGCGGTCCAAGTCTTTTGATCCACTGGAGGGCCGCTTGCATCAAAACACACACAAACATTTCCCAGCACTTGTCCTGTTCTTTAAAACTTCTCGTGTGTGTGTGTGTGTGTGTGTGTGTGTGTGTGGAGCGTTGAAGCTTGGTGTTGTGACTGAGGACGAAGCCTCTGTTCAGCAGCAGCTGACCTGCTCTCCGGTGGTTTGTTGTCAGCTGAGTCACTCCTTTACTGCTGAGCAAAACCCAGTCCAGGCAGCCAGGAGGGAGTTGGTTTGTCCCTAGCCAGTGGAAACACACACACACACACACACACACACACGCGCACACACACACACACACACACACACACATACACTGATGAGTCACTCGTAGCTGTGTTTGTTTGGCTGTGCTTGTCTGCAGCATTACAGAAGAACATCAACACATAGTCAGATGGTTCGGTTTTTATTTGGTGTTCCCAAACTCTCTATTTACCACTACTTGACATATGGAGGTAAGCACACACACACACACGCACACACACACACACACCAAAAACACACACCAAAAACACAAAGGCAAACACAAAGGCAAACGCCCTCCTCTTCAGTGGCATCACTTCACCTTATTGAGAAAACACACAGACACCCGCACACACAAACACACCTGCACACACACACACACACACACACACACACGCACACACACACACACACACACACACACACACACACACTCACACTGTGCTTGAAGCAGTGTATTGCAGCACAAAGGGTAAAAATAGAAAGAAAAATGAAAGGGAATGTTTTATCTCGTGTTAAATCGGGAAAACACAGAAGGCGTTTTATCTTCTGAAGCCTTTTAGTCACTTATGAAACACAAAGCTGAGTCTCAGATCTGGGATCATCTTATAGAGCTTTTCTCTGTCGTCGGCTGTGTGCAGAATCAGAATCACTTCAGTCACCGTGCACAGCCACTGTACTGGAGTTTGTCTAGCCGACACTGGTGCAGAAACAAAGAAAGACAGAAACTGAAATAAGGCCATGAGCATACATACAACATAGTGACACACATGGTGAGGACAAGACAGCAGTGCAAGAAATGCAATAAACAGCAGACTGTGTTGTACTATTATAGAAGTAATGACATAAAAACAAAGCACATAGTGGGTTGCTATTAAAGTTATGAGTCATCATAAAGGACCTAGCTATATGTAATGTGTCTCTTATATATCTTGACAAATTATATATAGGTCCAAAATTGCCAAATGTATCCTTTAAAGGTGCAATGTGTAGAATTTTTAAACATCAATATATCATCAACAAATGAAACCATGGTGAAGAAAATTGGTCTCCTCCTCTATCTCACACCAGTGGTATTGTTAGCGTTAGTATTTCTCCACATTCAGACTACATTTCCCATAAGCCCCGTTGCTTCATGCCGTAAAGCAATCTCCCTTTGTCCTAGATCCATTCAGTATTCTATCAGTGTGTACACTCAGGTGTGGAATACAGGGGCACAGAAACTACTTTTGTATTGATAATGTATTGATGTGTTGAAACTTGTTAAAACTGTATACAGTATGTGTCAATATGAAACTCAAGATGTTTTTTTGTCCAGAAATGTGTGCAGGGCCCAAATGATTTGCCTTTAAAATCAATTTAATTTAGTGAGCCCAATAACTAGTTCAATCTAGAAAATTATTGGGCTCACTAAATTATGGAGTATAAATGAATTAGCTGACTATTACACTTCCATCTGGAGGCTTAATTTCCACCAACTGGTTGCTTGTAATGTTGGTGGAATTGAAGCCTCTTCTACTGTTGCCCTCATTGTAAGTTAGCTAAATGTCGAAGATGTAATCGAAGTGTACACACACACACACACACACACACACAAACATACTGTACATACTCCTACAGCAGAGAGGAGAAGTGGTTGTATAACAACAAAATCTCTGTCTTGTTCTCTGCATCTGGGAGACTGAGAGATATACTATGGAGACTGCCAAAGGCTGGGGAGATAGAAAATACTCTCTCACACACACACACACACACACACACACATGCACACACACACACACTCTCATGGCCTCATGCAAACACACACAAGGCAGGTTTGTGTTGTAGAATACTTGTGAGAGCATCTCATTAACCAACCGTACATTCATTCTCTAACTTTAACCCTGAGCAGTACAAGCCAAACCCGAACTCCACCCTGAAGGAATTCCAGTTCCTGTAACTTTAGCATGATGGACTTGTCTGTCTCTTCTTCTTCTGTGGTGTTCATACCAGTTAAGAACACATGAAGAAACAGCTGAATATGAGCATCAGTCCAGATTGCAGTTTGTTCTGCTCGGCTTTCCAAGCATGAGGAACTGCTGGCTATCAGATGTCAACATCCGTCTCCTTCTACCCATAATCCCTTGCGTTTTGGGGCGGTTTCCTGTAGTTGCTTGGATTACATTCTCATAGCGAACCGCGCTGCAGTTCTCTTGCTAGAGGATGGCATCGTTCTCACCTGGACAAACGAAGCAAACTAAAAGAGGAAACGCTCCAGAGTTTGATTGAACCGTTCCCAACATGCTTGTTGTGAACGCAGCCTGAAGCCATTGGTATCCATCTTGTGCCATGGAACAGTCTGCAGGTTTTCATTCCAACCAAACTCTACAGCAGCTGATTTCACTAATTAGCACACCTTCAACCAAAGAGGGGGGGGGGGGACTAATTAGTGAACTCAGCTGCTGTAGCGTTTGGTTGGAATGAAAACCTGCTGACTCTTCCATGGCACCAGACTGGACACGCCGGCTCCGAGGGAACATGGCTCTGTTTCCACGACTTTTTATTGTCTAAAATCTATCGTTCCTAATTCTGAATTGGTTTCAGCCTTTATTACAACAAACTGTCTCAACCCTAATCCCTAATCCTTAAACTACAAATGACCCGGTTTGACTAGGAGGACAAACAAATCTTCCTACTTTTTAAGATAATCCTCAGTTTTTTCTTTTCTTCTGAGGGCTTTGCAGTAATAGGAGTACAATCTCAAGCGCACACACACACACACACACACACACACACACACCCTCCTGCCTCTATACAGCCTGCTTCTGTATACACACAAACATGCACACACACACGCCTGCCTCTTCTCACACACACACACACACACATACACTCTCCCTCCCACCTCCACAGACCCACCTACATCCACACACACGCCTGCCTCCACACACACACACACACACACACACACACACTCATCCTCCCAGCCTCCCTTCTATATCGGTACGCTGAAACAAAACAACCCAATTCACGGTTCCTGGCGGCACATTTCCCCGTTCAGAGCGCCTTGGCTCCAGGAGGCGTCGGCAGCCGGTAAGCCTCCGCTCGCTGCGAGGAGCGCTCCGCCGCCGAGGAGCGAGGCGAGGAAGTGCCTTTTCAATGGAGAAACGCTCTAAAAAAAAAATAAAAATAAAAAGCCCGTCTCGTCTCGTCTCGAAAGCCACGCTCTTATCCTCCACCTCAGAAAGCTTAATCTCATTTCCACACTCAGCTACCCAGCCTGCACCGCTCCCTGTTGTTCTGCCTCTCCAGACTCAACCAGGCAGAGCTTCATGAAGAGCTGAGGGGGAGAAGAGAGAATTTACATCTACAATATGCAGCTTTTTTGTACTTTAAAATAACAGTAAATAAATAAGTAAATATACATTGTGTCTGTGAGCCTGTGTGTGTCTAAATCCCTCTGAAATTGGCTTTTCACTGATGTCAGGGACATTTTGGGGTGGAAACCATTTCCTGTGGGCGTGGCCAGCGGTGAGCCGGTTGTGGCTATCAAGGTGAGGCTAGCGGCCACAGAGCAGGACGTCACAGCAACAACAACAGTAGAGTGAGTCCTGATACATACTATGAACCCACGACATCTTGTTTTTTTTATAGACAATTTTCCTTTTACAAAACATAAGCAGCGGAAAAACATAACAACACAATCTCCTTTGCCACAAACAAGGAATCATTCGCTTGGTGTTTTGGCACTCGAAACAGAATCACAAAATGAATTTGAATCATTTCATTCTTCTTAACAAAACAAATCATTCAGCCAATCAGCCATCAGTAAATGATCATTACTAAGAGTATCTAAGAGTCCCAGTCTGCATTGGTCTCCTTGGATTTGAATCTGGCCCCAGGACCTTTGACACATGTCATCCCTTCTCCCTCTCCAAAACTTTCCTGTCTCTATCTGTTGTGTATCATCAAATAAAGGCAAAAATGCCCCAAAAATGATCTTGGGAAAAAAAAAAAACAGTGGAGGAAAGCAATAAGCCCATGTTGGCTTGCTGGGTCGCTCTATTATAACCAACTCTGGGTAAAGCCAGATGCTCCAATTTCATCTATGTAGCGGTCTCCAGCTACAAAGTTTTGAACTAACAGGCAAATTGTGCTGCTTTGGTATTGACTTTTGATGAATTAGTATAACTAAGTAGCAAGCACTAATTAGGCAGCATTAATGGAAAATAGAATAATCAATAAAATCTTCATCTTCAGAGCTTAGCGGTCGACCCCAAAGATGGAAGCAACCGTTCTCCAAGCATCGTTTTGAGATGTTTAGTCTGTCAGTCTTATTTCACCATGACCAAAACCTTAACCCTAACCAAAGTTTATCTTCCTTTCTTAGTTTGCAGTGTTTTCGTATCTGTGTGTATGTGTGTGTGTTTGTGTATAATGTGTCCCTATCTGCTTGTGGGTATAAGTGTACATATTTCTGTGTTTGTGTGTGTGTATATTGGCCTGTGTGTGTGTGTGTGTGTGTGCTGTATAGTGTCTGTCCCCACAGCTACAGTGAACTGTCTAAACAACCAGTTAATGAGACAAGTTGGAAATAAACACTATTGCCTGCAGAATGAGTTGAAAGCATGCGGGTGTGTGTGTGTGTGTGTGTGTGAGTGTGTGAGAGAGAGAGAGCGGTCATTACTGGCTCAGCGGAGGAGCTACATGGCCATAAGTGTCCAAATATTGGAATAACACACACTATGAATCCTCTGAGCACTAATTGAATTGGTGGAGTCAAATGGTGGATTTAAAATTACTTTCTGCATGACTGCGTGTGTGTGTGTGTGTGTGTGTGTGTGAGACTCACTACTCTTACCACATATGGTCCACTGGACTACTGCACTACCAGACACTCATTACTGTTACTATGGTAAACTGGTCTACTGCTCTGCCAGATGCTCAACACTGTTCCTAACTGCAGTTCAGTGAATTTCTGCACTAACAGACACTCATTACTGTTAAGCTGTCAACACTTGATCACCCAAAAAACTGTTTTGCTCCGGCTGAGCTGTTGTTTTCCTCTGGGGAGAGCGGTGAGGTCGGACCTGGAGGCAGCGCTGCCTTGGGCGCCGCACATCGATCTTCCACCTCGCCGCGCTCAAAGTTTAAATGATGTGAACTTTCACTCCCTTTCAAAGCACGTCCAGTCAGATTGCAGGCTTGTGTGATGTACAAAGTGCTGAAAGATGGAGGAGGAGTTCATATTTTTTGGGTCCGAGTTTCCAAAGTGGTACTATCCTGGTTCCAGACTTCCTGAATCTCATCCCGCCCACTTTTCAGATTTTGTCAAGCGATTCAGAAAGTCTGGCTTGTTCTCGCTCAGAGAAACAATCAAGCCAATCAGCAACTTTGTGGGTGGGACTAAAGTTTGAACCGTTTGCATAACAGTTTTTCATTAGCATTTTCGGCAGAATAGATTTGCTGAAATCACCTGCTACAATATTTTTGTCAAAATTGACGGACATAGATGTAGAGGCTGACTGGCTGCAGCATCATGTGGCTGAAGTAACGTCAGAGCGGCCGGATATGACAGTCATGATCGATTCAGATACGTCAGTCACTAGTGATTGGTTCGGGGGAAATCAACCCCCCCACACAGAAAACGACCAACGAGGAGGAAATCTCAGGCTGAATAACGGAGTGGAACCTGATGGACGTTCAGTCTGAATATCAGGATAGAATTGTACAGTTTTTGATTTTAGCAATAGCAGAGATGATTTGTTTTTTCCAGCCTTCTGGATCTGAATGCTTCTGTCAGACTGCTTGTCATGAGTTGACAGCTTCAGCCTGCTAACTATGATACACTTACTGTACTGCACTAGCCCTTCACTGCTGTTATGAACTATGAAAATGTTGCCACACTTGAAAAAGTCTTTGGCTGTGAGTGTATATTTGTAGTGTATTTAGTCGTCCTGTGTAGTATTTAGTGTAGTTTACCATCATACCAACAAGTCCTCCAACCCATACGACCACATAGGTCGTTTGTTCCTACCCTCTAATACGACCCACAGGAGCGTTTCCAACGTGATCTCACAAAAATACGTGAAATGAAAACAACTTGGGTTATGGTTATGGTTAGGCAACTAAAACAACTTGGTTAAGGTTAGGAAAATGGTTTGGTCAGGGTTAAATTTGGAAACGCTGGGAATCGAACCCTGGTCGCCGACATCGAAGGCAAACGTCCGCCATCCCCGACCATAACGCACTTACTTTCCACCGTGCTATTTCAATGTTGAGAGAGAAACGTGACGTCACGTGACATGGACGCAGACCAACGTAGCACATTGTCGTTATTTACACGACCGCTAGAGGTCACTTAACTTTAAAACGTAACTATAGGTCGTAATAAGCTGCTTGTACAAACGACCTATGGGGTCTTTTTTTGGGGGAGGACAGGCTCCATCATACAGTACGCCCTGTCTGCTCTAAATGTGAGGTCCTCTGTCTGTGCGTGTGTGTGTGTGTGTGTGTGTCAATCCTGTATTGTGTGACTATCTTGTAAAGTGTCAGCACCTAACCAGATCAAAGTCCTCTTGCACCCATTGTAATTTGCATATTAAAGATTATTCTCATTCTATTTAAAGATATAATGTGGAATTTATTCGACCATACATTTTGTCAAATTTAATTGAGTGGATCTCACTTCTAAAGGGGAAATATCTTTTATAGAAACTTTCTAAACTCATCACAACTCAAATGAAAGAAGTTTGGTTCCATAATGAGATATCCACCGTTTGAAAAACAGTGACGAAATCTCTTACAAAAGTCCAGATAAGTCAAGACTGGATCTTTTTTATTTGAGACACACTGACCTCAAGTAATGACTGTTTTTCCCCCAAAGTAGACAGAGAGCATTTGGGAAATGAAGTCTCCAAACAATTGTAACTCTGAAACAATTTTCAAGATTGGAAAAGATTCATATTTACTCATATTTACATTTCAGCTATGGTTAGTAATTGTTTCAGCAGCTCAGTAACTCAGTGTGAGAGGGGGAGGATGTCTCCAATCCAATCAATCAAGACATAAACAAAGTCATCAGTGGGGTAACAGTGTTTCACCTGGTGGCACCGTAATGAAATGAAGGATTGGGCTCTGAGGATATTAGGCAGGAATCTAATGGGATAATTAGCTGCCATGTTTCACCATATGCTTTCATCCAAAGTGACTTACAGCACCGGAGTTAATAATGCAGCAGCTCCGCAATGCTGGGACTAGATGCTGTATATAATGCATTATTTATTTGTGTTTTATTGTTTTTATTATGTATTAATGTTTGCAGAGTGTTTGTGTTATGGTGGCAGGCTATACTGGGCTCTGTTGGCTATAAACACACACACACACACACACACACACACACGGATATCCAACTTTGTGTTGTGTTTGTGAGAATATTCTGTTCACAATCATTCTTAAACCTTAACTTGAACATAGATCACACACGCACGCACACACACACACACACACACACACACACACATATAGGTGTGGCTATACATGACTCACTCTCCTGGCTAATATTAGAATATGCCAGATAACTTATTTATGTTTATCACAACTGGGATAAGAAGTTGTTTTGTGTTCTTGTAAAAGGTGTAGGATGTTTCTGTGCTAAAAAAAAATGGAAAACTTGAAAATCCCAAATGAACTTGTTTTTGTCCACAGAGTGGCAGGTGAATTCATGTGATTCCCCATTTCTCTGTTTTACCATTCAGAGCATTTTTACTAAGGAATCCATCCTCCACATTAGGGTTGGTTACTTGGCAAAAAAAAGAGTAGACAAACTAAACAGCCAGAGTGAAAAAGAAAAGTAATCAGTATTTGGGTGGTGGCTGGTTGTAATAATAATAACAGTAATATAATCATTATTAATAAATATTGGTGTGGAATTGAAGAACCAGCTTCAGGATGGAAAAAACAAAATGTCTCTGCATGTTTTGGATTCTGTTGCTGTTGGTTCAGCCTTTTCTGTTTAAAGTTGCTTAAAGACTGCTGATGGGGTGATGAGGCTTCAGATAAATTATGGCATCTGGATTATGAATGTAGCAGGATGTCACCTAGATTGGATTCATAATTGAACCACCCTAGTTGTCATTCATAGGAATGGCTGTGCTGAATTATTGAACTGATGTGAGACAGAGCTAGAGAGCTGCCATCACTGCTGGAGAAAGGGAGAAATTAGATGAACAATTTCATCCATATTTCACCCACACATATCTAAAAACTTCTTAAGATTATGGGTAATAATAAAGCAGCCAAAAAACTGTAATGCTGCAACCTACAGTATAGGGAACTGGGAGATAGATGTGGAACCAAAACCAAATTACATTCAACTACCTGTTAAAGCACTGTTCAGAGGTAAACCTGCAATAAGCAATGTAAGCATTCTGAAACTAAAGTGTGCTATGTGGAGATTTCACTGAGACATAATGATATAAACCAATATCCACACAGCAGCAGCTGTGTTGCTGTTTTCTCCTCTTTTCTAAAGCTTGTTGTCAAATTCCGCTCCTGAACGAAGCTCCTCCTGCTCAGCAGCTTGTCTCCTCCCTCGCTGTTTAAAGGATAACGCTGGTGTTTTTTTTTAATGCATTTCTTACCGTCAACAAATGCCGTTGCTCTGGCAGCATATTTCATCATCGCGATGCACCGGGCCGGCCGACTTTTTCCTCAAACAACTTAATAAGCCGACCGTAAACATGCTTTCCATCTCAGGAAAGTAGTTCCGTAGCACCGAAAATAGTCCCCAGCGTAATGAAGAATTTGTTCCCATTTGAATTTGATTTGGTAATAACTACAACAGCCTGACTTTTCCTGGTAACAGTTAGCGATTTTTAAAATTGAAACTATGTCTTTGTGAGCTGTATTTCAAGGTTTTTAGCTTCCAATTGGAACCAATGACTTCCAGGTTGAAGGCTAAAAACGGTACGTGGGAAATCGAAAAGTAAAATGGGAGCAGAGCAAACGCATTGTTGATTTTGTTATTTTCATAGGATTGGTTGACAGTAAGAAATGCATTAAAAAACACCAGCGTTACCCTTTAAAAGCGGCGCTCTCCCCCTTCCCATTCCTGAAAATATTCTCATAATGGATGAATTGATGAAGTGAGCGAGTAAACTTAGTAAACTAGTAAACTTGCTACCGACCTCTTCACTTGTCATTGTTTGTGGTGCACATAACCTTCAGCGGGAGAAAGATTTGTCAAAGTGAGCCTTTCTGCACGCTGCTTTGCAATGTTTGTCCTTGGTAGGCCTCCGTAGTGCAGTGGCTTTGCTGTGTGTTATTTACAAATGTGTTGCTGTTTTTGTCACCCTCTAGTGGTCAGAAAATTTCGCGTATTGCAGCTTTAGGTTTTGATTGATTTCTTCCTGTGAACAGAGAAGAGACACCTGACACCAGAATCTAACTTAGGAGATGTGTTGCTTCTCTGTTGCAGGCCCACTTTGTGATTTAGGCTGATAAGAGATGCATTTTTTACATACAAATCTTGCCTAGTGCAGCTTTAGAAGTAATCATAAACAGTTAAAGTAAAATAAAATTATGTGAAGAGTATAATAATAATAATACAGGGGTAACACTGCCAATTTTGATGTGACAAATATCTGATAACTTCATTATATGCTACATTATTTATTACATTTTAATGCTGTTTTCACTGCATCTCTTACTGACTGCAGTGTGACACCAACAGTAAGCTCAGCTCCATCATGCCGTCTGGATTATGAATGTAGCAGGATGTCGTCAAGATTGGATTTATAATTGATCCACTCTAGTTGTCATTCATTGGAATGAATCTGCTGAATTATTCAGTCAATATGGCACAGGGCTGAGGAGAGCGGGTTGCTGTCACCGATAAAGAAAATATAAAATTAAAACGGCAAAAACATTAACTAATTTATTGATGTGTCGAATTATTAGATTACTGTCATTCAGAGCTGCAGGGAGTGGTTTGCCATCAGCAGTAGAGAGAATGCAAAATTAGGAAAATAGAAAAATCATTAACTAGAGAATTGTGTTTAACTGCTGAATCTATTAGACAGAGAGCCAGAGACAGTGCTTTATCAAAGAAAAAAAATATAAACAGAAAAAAAAGTCATTAACTAGTTAATGACGGTGTTGAATTATTGAAGCAAGGTGACACAGAGCCGTCACTGCTAGAAACAAACTGAAATTATGAAAGTGAAGAAATCCTAAACTAGTTAATAACTGTGTTGAATTATTGAGTCAAGGTGACACAGAGCTGGAAAGATGACATCACTGAGCAGGGGGTTTGTGCCACTGGTACAGAAAATGTTAGATTAACAATAAGTAAATGAATTATTAAAAGCACATCCACATACACAAGCACATCTACACACACATGCATGTATAGACAGACACACACAAGCTCACACACATGTGCATGCAAACACACGTTTCAAATCAGGTTTGACTGATTAGTTCCTCTGTGCTTCCGTTTTCTGATGAGCTGGTACTGAATAATTCACATTGGCTTAGGACACACACACACATACACACTTACACACACACTGGTCTTTCATCTTGATGCGTTGGTGTATGTGTGTGTGTGTGTGTGTGTGTGAGTGAGAGAGAGAGAGAGAGAGAGAGAGAGAGAGAGAGAGAGAGAGAGAGAGAGAGAGAGAGAGAGAGAGAGAGAGAGAGAGAGAGAGTTAATTACATGTTGAATACTGGCATTTAACAGGCGCTCTTACCTGGGTCAGAGAGTATGTGGGAAATCATTATTGTGTGTGTGTGTGTGTGTGTATGTGTGTGTGTGTAAGTTACCTCTACACAAAAGACCATTTAGAGAAGAATGACTGTAATTGCCAATCAATACAGCATCACTAGCCAACTAGCTGCCTTCTATCCATCACACACACACACACACACACATAAACACACAAATACAGATACACAAATACACCCCACACATTCACACATACAGTACATATACACATGCACACACACGCACACATACCCACATTAATGCACATAGACATTCATGTACATACACATAAAACACGCACACTAACACACACACACACACACACACACACACACACACACACACACACACACACACACACATCATTTTTGTGCATTTGTAACGTCAGTAGCCCACTGAGCTGAAACAAACAGCCACACACTGGTAGGTTACAATTATCTGTTTGTCAGTTAGAAAAATATATACTGTAGGCCTATTTTCATAACTTTTTCAATAGACCAGAAAAGAACCAATATCAACTTTAGTTGTCATTATTTCATTGAGCAATCTGAAGATGAAAGTGTGCACCGGCCATTAAGAATTAAATGTGTGATTTTTTCAGCTTGGACATTCTCATCTGACGTGACGTGTGAACGCAACGCGGGCAGTGAAGCGGTTTTCAGTGATTTCAATGGCTGCTGGCTGCTGGGAATGCCTGACACCTGTTGTACATCCTGATTTCTGAAGTTGGCCGTTGGCCTCGACTCTACATTCATTTCACATGCTGGAGCCAACAACTGCTTCAGCCAATCAGAGCATTTCTGTGGTTATTCCAAAAGGGACAACGCACAGGCTGAAAGTAGTAGGAAATTTAGTAAAGAAATGCCAGGAAATAAAGTGACAATAACACAATTTTCTGGTTTGGACTGCATTCATTTTGTTGAGAGACCCACTGACTAACCAATGGAGGACACTAGGCTAGCTTTGCTGTACAAGCAGTTAGCTAAATGTTTGCTAGCATTAGCTAGTCTAAGAGTTCAAAGAAAAGCAGCTAGCTAACCATTTGGTAACTAACCTGACTTAGCTTTCTTGGGCATTTTTGTGTCCTCCATGACGCCTTTGACATGATATCAAAGCCTAAGTACAATTCCAAAATATAGCCCAA
>NC_136002.1:31142012-31144512 GCF_048128805.1 Centroberyx gerrardi
TGGACTGGACTGGACTGGACTGGACTGGACTGGACTGGACTGGACTGGACTGGACTGAACTGAGCTGAGCTGAGCTGAGCTGAGCTGAGCTGAGCTGGACTGGACTGGACTGGACTGGACTGGACTGGGCTGAGCTGAGCTGAGCTGAGCTGAGCTGAGCTGAGCTGAGCTGAACTGAACTGAACTGAACTGAACTGAACTGGACTGAACTGAACTGAACTGAACTGAACTGACTTGAATGAGTAGCTAGGCAGACAGCAACAACAGCATCTTATAAAATAAACATTATTCAAAGCTCCAGCTGCAGTGGGACGTATCAAACCTCATTTCTCCCTGGCAATGGGAACGATAATAAACACTAAATGCTTAATTAGGAAAATAATAAATGTTAATGCTTATTGATAGTGAGAATATGGAGTTATGTCTCTCTCCACAGCTACTTAGGAAATAAATAGTCCTGGTGATGATAATGGGGGAAATATTTAACACCAGGGAGCCCAGCAGACTGAGAACTCTGAATCGCAAGCAAACATTATAACTGTGATCTGAGACAGTGTGATTAATACTTCAGTACTAGAAGCAGAAGAAATGAAAAATACATTTTTCCTAGAGAAATTCAATCACTGTATTGCACAGTATGTATGTATTTAACACACTCTCTCTAAACAGCAGGCCACCTTTCCACCTGTTGTTAGCCAATCAGGAAAAAAACAATAATCAAAGTGTTTGGATGGAAATATCCATTATATAACAGATATATAACATTTTTAAAAAGCCCTTCTACCTCTCATCTCTTTTTCTCACACTTCTTTCTTAGGAAGTGATCTAGAAATTGAAGTTTATTCTACTCTTGCACTCATTAGAAGTTGCTGTGTGTAAGAACGTCAGCCAAATACCTAAAATATAAAACTTTGTTACCCAGTAGCATCAAGAAAAAACAATAATCAAAGTTTTTGGATGGAGCTATCCATTATATAACGGTTACATAATAGTTTTTAAAATCCCTCCTACCGCTCTCCTTAACTAAACTTTTCCTCTCACTTCGGTCTTAGGAATTGAAGCTGATCCAACTGTTTAACTCATTGTAATTTGCTGTGGATAAGACCATCAGCTACATACCTAACATAAAATGCAAATGTAGGTATTTAAACTTTTTAAACTGTTGCTCTCATTGTGTCAAGTGGCTCTGGATAAAAGCGTCAGCTAAATGCCTAACCTTTAAATTTGGATGGAAATATCCGTTTAAAAAGCCCTTCTACCTCTCATTTCTTTTCCTCACACTTCTTTCTTTCTTAACTGATCTAGAAACTGAAGCTTATTCTACTCTTGCACTCATTAGAAGTTGTTGTGTGTAAGAACATCAGCCAAACTGTAAAATGTAAAACTTTGTTACCCAATAGCATCAAGAAAACATTTCCTTCAGGACAGTAAAGTCTACCTAATCTGATCTAATCTAATCTAAAAAAACAAAACAAAACAATAATTAAAGTTTTTTTTCTTCTACCACTCTCCTTAACTTATTTCTCTTATGTCTTTTCCTCTCACTTCTGTCTTAGGAATTGAAGCTGATCCAACTGTTTAACTCATTGTAGGTTTCTGTGGATAAAAGCATCAGCTAAATACCTAACATGTAAACTGCAAATGTAGTAACTGTTTCTACTGTTGCTCTCATTGTAAGTGACTCCAGATATGTCGGCTAAATGCCTAAACTTTAAATGTATAAATGTAATAATAACCTTCATTCTCCTGAGTAATGCCGCAGCTTATCTGCGCTCATGGAAGCCACAGTGACTTATAAAATAAACATTAGTCACAGCCTCGGCTACATTAAGATATACTGGCCTACATACAATACAATACAATACAATACAATACAATACAATACATGGTGAATACGCTTTCCTCCCAGGCATGAAATCTTTCTACTTTTAAAAAAGTTTTGGAAGAACGCTTGGAGGCACACACACACACACACACACACACACACACACACACACACACACACACACACGCATATACACACAGACTCGCTTTTTGTCTTCTTAACCCACTTGTGCAGCGTTGTGCAGCAACTGGTTTTCCTTACTCTGTAATCTATATTTAAAATGATTTTTACCTATATTTTCCATCACTTTGTCTTCATATTTCCTTTTAGTGGGACTGTATCGTATTTTCTTTCTATTCCCTATAGTGTCGGGATGCGACTCTGAAGTGTGCCGAGCTCAAAAATCCCGGCAAACGAGCCGTGCGTTTTAAAGAATCAAGCTCACTGTCGAAGCCTCGGTGCGGCTGAAATTCCCCGGCGAGCGGCGCTTGATTTGCAGCACTCTTCCTCTGAGGTGCGGCGGCGGTGTGCAGCATGGAGCTTCACGCCCAAACACCCTGCTTACCACGGGTCCCTTTGAAACCCACAACCAGACTCTGTCAAATCCGGGGGGGGGATGAAGCGACTTCCTGAAGGATCGCTCCCTCTCAGACGCACCGTTGAGCCCGAACCCTC
>NC_136002.1:31149512-31272015 GCF_048128805.1 Centroberyx gerrardi
AGGGTCCTATGTTCCCAGGGTCCTAAGTTCCCAGGGTCCTATGTTCCCAGGGTCCTAAGTTCCCAGGGTCCTAAGTTCCCAAGGTCCTATGTTCCCAAGGTCCTATGTTCCCAGGGTCCTAAGTTCCCAGGGTCCTAAGTTCCCAGGGTCCTATGTTCCCAGGGTCCTATGTTCCCAGGGTCCTAAGTTCCCAGGGTCCTAAGTTCCCAAGGTCCTATGTTCCCAGGGTCCTAAGTTCCCAGGGTCCTATGTTCCCCAGTTCAATATTCTGTTAACACACATTAACCCTCCTATTGTGTTCGGATCAAATTTGACCCGTTTCAAGTTAAAATATTTCATAAATATTATCCAGTTTTTTTTATTGGAACAAGGCTTCAAAACAGCTATATAAACACAACAAAACCAATGGTTATCATTTTATTTGATTTTGAAGATCTCTAATCCTAACCCTAACCCTAACCCTAGAACTGGGGAACATATAGGACCCTGGGAACATAGGACCCTTTGTCATGTTCCCATTATGTGCCATATAAATCTGGGGAACATAGGACCCTGGGAACATAGGAATGACTCCATGACAAATTACCATTTGTTGTAACTGCAAGTCTTTTCTCTACTGGTGTGGAGGGTGAAGCTGGACAGACAGCTGCTGGGAGGACAAACTAACCGCCGGGTTCAGAGGCTTCAGAGAATTAAGGCTGAAGAAATCACATCAGAACTGCGGCTGGGGCCCACAGAGGTTTCCCACTTCCTACTTAAGGAATTTATGAATAATGTCCTGGTTTCACAGCTCCTGTACTAACATGTGAACCACACAGTCTGCTACAGTTAACATTACAGAGCCTGACAGGCTGAATAAAGATTGGACATCACACACTTAAAGGTCCCATGTGATGTAAAACAGGACTCCCCTTGCCTCTGTGATGATAAAGGAGTTGGACAGTCTATCTAAACATGGTGAAAGTATCAAAACGCACGGTCGCCAACTAAATCCACACAATCCATATTAGAAAAGCGAGCCTCTAAACGAGCCATTTGGACTTCCGTAACTTAGTGGCGTCACAAAGGTTCGCTCATTATCATTTCTGTAAGAAATAATAGACTAACAAAGTGTTTTTTTCAAAGCGGTCGAGCGGTCGTCATCGTTTATTACCGGAGAGTTTTCCCTACCTGTAGCCGCCGGGCCGCAGCGTCTCACGTTTCACTCTTGAAACGGTTAGCCAATCGGAACAGAGGGGTCGTTAATATTAATGAGCCTTAAAGACACGGCGACAGAAACAGCCTGTTCTTGGTAAGGCTCAGAGAGATGCTGGAAAATGAACGTGGAGAAATGGATTGAGAGTGTTTTTGGTTCATGACACCACACACACAGCTTTGAATGGACCTCAAGACAGAAAATAAAACTCTGGAAAGTGGAGAATATGGGAGTTTTTTTTGTCTTGCGGTCGTAGCAGCACAGTTGATGATCAGCCAGATTTGGAGATGAAGCATTTGACGACCGGTTGGGTTTGGTGATCAAACACTGAGCAGCAGGACTGATGAGCAGCTGGATTTTGGGAACATGAACAGCTGGAAATCTGGAACACACACTTGACATCCAGTTGGAGTTATGGAACACACACTTCAGGATCAGTTGGATTCAGGAAACACAGACTTGAAACCAGTTGGATTTGGACGTCACACACTTGACATCCAGTTGGATTTGGGGAACACACACTATGAGAACACACACTTCTCCAGTTTTCACACCACACAACCCTCCAGTCTCACAAAAACACCGATCTTGTGCAACCGCAACACAAAACCAAAACAAACCTGGAGGTGGAGCATTCTTCTTTCCACACTTCCTGTATTTGTTTTTCTTCTCTCACACTCAACTCTCATTGGCTGTTGCCGCTCTCCGTTCCGATTTGATTGGTTGACCTGCTCACGCTACAGGAGCATGTCGAGACTCGTCCAGATTCAAGTCGTAAAATTCAAACATGAGTGAAATAATGCTGATGGTCCTGACTGGATCACTTGATTTTCAAGATTGGGCCAAGGAGGAAATCATATCATGGAAAAGTCACAGTAGGGGAAAGGAAGAGAAGAACATATAAATATATATATGTATGTTAAATTAAACAAAACAATCCCGCACCAATTTAACTTTTTTAAATTGTTCTTTTCTCCTTCTATCATCCATTTTCCTTATTGTATATTTTGAATTAGATGTAATGATTTTTCCCCTTTTTCTTTTGTATTGTATGCAAAATATATGTAAAAATTAAAAAGAAAAACATGTAGAAAAAGTAGAAAAAAAGAAAATCGGTCATGATGCCAAATCGTTGTTATAATCAAGCTAATAGTCGGGTCAGATGGTTTGAAATCGAACAAAGTTACCAACTCTAGTTCAGCTCCAGGAAAGAAACCGCTTCCTCTTCCGCTTCCGCTTCCGCTTCCTGTATCTAGATTTTTATCAAAATTTGACAAGAACTCACAACACAGAATCTGTATGCAGAGGGAAACCACAGTAAAAGAACACATTCAACTGAAAACAGCAAGTATGAATGCACACACACACACACACACACACACACACACACAGACACACACAGTATGTGAATGAGGCTATGGCTGGTGTGTGCCTGTAGGAAGTGAGATAGCAGCGTGGTCGAGGAAGACACAGTAGGATCCCTGCTGCTGCGACTGACTGATAGAGCCTGTGTGTGTGTGTGTGTGTGTGTGTGTGTGTGTGTATGTGTGGAGGGGAGGGGGGGGGGGTTACCAACTGAAAGGGTAACACTTAGTCTCCATTTAGAGCGAAAAGGCTCAGTGGGGAAAGATATGAGAGAGAGAGAGAGAGAGCAAAAGAGATGGAGAGACTGTAGAGACTGTAGAGATGGACAAAGAGAGAGAGCGACAGATAGAGACAAATAGAGAAAGTAGAAAAATCCATATAAACTGGGTGAGAGAAACACTCACTAAACCTATCTGATATTTCCTAAAGTTTAGTGACAGAAACCAATGGATCCCACGCTCCAACTAAATACAGTTGATATTGCTGCAGATTTTGTGTATTTATGTCACAACTGCAACAGTAACAGTGATTAATATTGACCAATCATATTGTATTGGATGAGCTGTGATTGCTCATTAGCAGAGGTGGGGACTTGAGTCACATGATTTGGACTCAAGTCACAATTGTAATTGCTTGAGACTTGACTGCATGAAGAGAAGACTTGAGACTTGACTTGACTTGGGTTCTGGTGACTTGGGACTTGACTCTGACTTGTACTTTGATGACTTGAAAAGGTTTCTAAAGTCTTGACTTGAGATCTTGTGTTTGTGTAAATGACTTAGATTGAAAGTGATGAGATTTGTTCCAGCAGACGACTGAATTTAAATTCTGTTTTCTGAATTTGTATGGAATGATTGAATTTATTGAAGTTGAAACTGATTATAGGAATCAAACTCATGATGCTCTTACCAAGTTTTTATCCTATTAAAACCATATCGCATTGAAAAGTCCTAGATATTTAGTTTTCTTTAAGATATTAAATTGATACTGGACTCTTGATTTGTTCTGACTTGACTTGCTGTTCTACATTTAGACTTGAGACTTGACTTGAGACTTGTGCCTCAAGACTTGAGACTGACTTTTATCTGAAAACGAAACAAAGAAATGTACTTATAATAATATGTAATATTGTTTAACGCACCAACTAATGGTCATGCAACCATGATGGAGAAACGACTTGTATGACATTTCTTGGAGGTTGTTTTTTAAAAGAGAACTTCAACACTTTCCCACTGTGATGCATCATAACTAAAGCATTCATCAGGCCGATCACGCCGAGCCTTTTTCATTATTTATTCCACAAATTCATTTCCACCTCTATTTATCGCATCATTTCTTTCACAACCCCCCCCCAAAAAAATTGCCGCTTAAGAGCGTGTAAACGTTTACTGCGATATTGAGGAAGCTTCGAAATTTGCCGTTTCCATTTTGCTTTTCCTAATTCGAAACAACGTAATTGGCAAAAAAAAAAAGATTCCTTGGGTGGAAACAGCTGCAGACGGAGAGAGAAAAAGAGAAGGAGAGACAACCTGAACTACAGAGAGAGAGAGAGAGAGAGAGAGAGAGAGAGAGAGAGAGAGAGGAGGAAAGAGATTTTGAAGCATGTGAGACTAGTTGGCTGGCTAATTAATTTCCCAGCAGCGCAGCACGTTCGCTGGAGGCCATGTAAACACACTCCTCCCCTCCCCACCACGGCTTTTAGAGGGATCAGCTGTCTATTTGGCTACAGATTATCACTCAGTGGGTTTATCTCCTACCAGGAGAGGAGGAGGAGGGAGAGGAGAGGAGAGGAGAGGAGAGGAGAGGAGGAGAAGGTAGAAGAGGGGCGAATGCGAGGAGATGAGGCTGAAGGGAAAGGAGAAGAGGGAGCAGAGAGGAGAGGAGAGGAGAGAAGTGGAAGGGAGGGGATGGAACTGGGGAAAAGACTGGGGGAAAGGGGAGGAAGTAGAGAAGCCAGAAGAGGAGAAGGGAGAGGGGAGGAGAGAAGACAAGAAGAGGGAGGAGAGTAAAGGAGAAGATAGAATAGGAGAGGAGGAGGAGAAGGCAACGTAGGAGAGTGAAAAGGAGAAGGGAGGAGAGAAGATGAGGGAAAGGACAGAAGGAGGAAAGTGGAGAGGAAAGGAGCATTTGGTAGGTAAAAAGAAAAAATTCAACCACCACTAGCCTGTATTCAGCTCCACCAATCAGGAGTCATGTATTAACATAAGATCCAAGATGGCAGCACACCAGAAAAAAAATGAAGAGTCTACTGCCTGATTTTGAACAATTAGATTATTGAATTGATATAATTCTACATAAAAAACTATTATCTAATATATTTTAAAATTTTACAACTTACCAATTTTAAAAACGATCAGCTCATTAATTTGTGCGTTAGATTTGCCTCAGTGTTGCTCTGACCACTACTGGTCTGAAATGTAAAGGGGGGCTCCACTCAATTTAAGAATCGTCATACTGTATACCTTTTTTAGACAGTCCAGTCAATATTTAAAGAGTTTCATTCTGAAACGATGTGCATTATTTTTGGGGAAGATAAAAATGCTACCTCCCTTGCCTGTTCAATAGTTAAAAAAAAAAAGAGCAAGCAAGGCGGAGATTGATTGTTGGTGAAGGCAGAGAGAGGAGCAGAGTAGAGGACATTTTTTTTATCTCATTTTTAGGAGCATTTTGGTCCATGTTAGGGTCAATGTTATTGAACTAAGTACTATACAGTTTACTAGTATATTAATACAGTTGCATTTCATATTGGCAAACTCAGTTTGTACCACTAAGAGTTATTTTAACTTCTCTCCCACTGCTGGAAAGAGGATGGAGCCGTTTTCTCTCTCTGTCCCAACCAGTCCATCTTCACCCTCCTGTTGAGGTTTTTACCATCCTGGTTGTTTCATTTTTATTTTCTTGCAGCAGTGCTTTGTGTTGGTCGGCATTTTCTCCTCCTGCTGGCTGTGTGGTGCCAACATTTTCTGCTGCTTCATGTTATTTTTGATCTAAAAACATTACATCCTTCTCTCCCAGAACACACTGGAAAGAATCCCCCAGTCATCGGCTCCCATGAATCGCCTACGGTGGCCCATAGGGGACACAGACCGAACTCAATGAAAAAAAACATTTAAGCAGGGTGAAACACAAAAAAGGGTCCTCCTAATTACCAGGGGTATTTTTTTGCTCCTTTATATCTAATTTTGCAGCCATGTTATGAACTTTCAAACACATTTTTGCCCCGAGCCTCTGTTGATTTGTCTGGACTAGATCGATGTAAACCTAAAATCATCCGCCAAGAAGGTTTACATTTACGTTTTACTAATTTCGCTGCTGCTCAGCAACCCAGCCAACATATAAAAAGATGCATATGAAATGAGGCTCTCCTGTAGATATTTCCCAGCTTTGTCCTCCTTCCTCTGAACTCGTCTCTGTGCCTCAGTCCTGGATCCTGCAGGATTTTCTACCTGTTTCCTTCCTGGTTTCTGTAACCGCTGATCAGTGCAGGAAGGCTTCAGCTGTGATCCACATCGCACTGAATATTTCTGTCTGAAGAGGCTTTTACAACTGGGCCAATACACACCCAGAGAGCACCACATGTTAACTACACAGCTATCATTATCACACACACACACACACACACACACACTCACACACACACTCACAATAGCAATCAATAATTCATCCATTAGCTTTCATACAGGCCGAGCTGTCCTGTGAGACCCGAAAGGCGGCGTGTGTGTCTGTCTGTGTGTGTGTGTGTGTGTGTGTGTGTGTGTGTGTGAGAGAGTGAATGTATGTGCCTGTGTGTTTGTGGCCTCTTTTTTTTTTTTGTTAAAAAAACTATGAAAACTAGGACATCATAACAGTTCCAGAAAAGCTCTCCTGTCAACGGAAGACATTGGTATACACACACACACACATATACATACACACACACACACACGCACACACACGTCCATAGAGGCTGTCAGTTGCTGGTGAGTTGAAATGAAAATGTTTTTTTTGTCTCTTTCTCTTAACAAGTCGACAGTTGTTTGATGAAGGTGAGAGTTGGGGCAGATTTTCTCTCTCTCTCTCTCTCTCTCTCTCTCTCTCTCTCTCTCTCTCTCTCTTTTACCCTCAGTGTCTTTATATCTCACACCCCAAAAGACACACACACACACACACACACACCACCTTGATCTCTGTCTTCCTGATTCTCTCTCTCTCTCTCTCTCTCTCTCTCTGCCTGATTGTCTCTTACTCTAATCGCTAATTCGTTATCTGTCTCTGGAGTGAGAATGAGAGAGATAGAGAGAGAGAGAGAGAGAGAGAGAGAGAGAGAGAGAGAGAGAGAGAGAGAGAGAGAGAGAGAGAGAGAGAGAGAGAGAGAGCAGATTGTTGTTTTTTCATCAAAGCGCCGCTGTACAACAGGAAATGAAAGACAACAAGACAAACAAACAGAAGGCAGATAAACAAACAAGACAGAACAAAAACACACTCAGCAGGAAGCTGCTCCTCCTGCTGAGGCTGGCTTCCCTCCATCATCCCTCCATCATCCCTCCATCATCCCTCCATCATCCCTCCATCATCCCTCCATCTATACCTCTGTCATCCCTCCATCATCCCTCCATCATCCCTCCATCTACTCCTCCATCATCCTTCCATCTACACCTCCATCATCTATACCTCCATCATCCCTTCATCCCTCCATCTACTCCTCCATCACCTACACCTCCATCATCCCTCCATCTACACCTTCATCTACACCTCCATCCATAGTAGTATTAGCCTAGTAGTAACAGTAGTTGTAGCAGTAATACTACTACTGGTAGTTGTAATAGTAGTATTAGTAGTAGTAGTAGTAGTAGTAATAGTAATAGTAGCAGCAGTAGTAATAGCAGTTGTTTTACATTCACATCACTTATTCGTAGTCAGATTTGATTACATTTAGATTGAATTTTTGTGTTGAGAATACTTTCACACTTAGATTACATCTATAGCCCATTAATAATTAATCATTTTTATTATTCAATGTTTCTGATATAAATAATGTCTTCACAGTGCTGCTATTTTTTAAATGATGGTGGGCAACTTTCTTTTTCATTCCCTCATGGCATACAAAACTATTTCCTAAAGTTTTGATAGCAGTAAAATAAGGATAGGATGTCGGTTGCTAGTTTAAAATATTCAATTAAAGATGTCATATTACATTTAGTGAGCGATATCCTATGAAAATCTATATTGAAACTTCACACACAGTAGAAATCTTCTTGGTACGAGTTGAGAATTGAACCGTTGAAATGTTTACTTTCCACTGTGTTATTTAAATGTCAGACTACTTCCTGTTTATGCTCATGCCTCCTTCATGTAATCCTTTCATGGTGGGAAAATGTATTTCTCTCACTTTTTGTGCACGGAGCATGTATTTGCATTTTAAGACATTGTGCTCATTTTACAAAATTCCAGGAGATTATTCTGGTTTTTAGCTTTTATTTACAAACAAAATGACTTTACTTCCCATCATGCACTTTTCCCAGCTTTCAGCATCGCCCTGCTTCACATTCACACAGTTCCACACATTTACACTGGGAGCGGCCCAGTACAACCAGTCTTCCCTTGTCTCTCATTCACTTTCCCAGCCAGCCTGGGATTCAAACCGGCAACCTTCCATTTACAAGTCTCCTTCTCTAACCTCCACTGACCCCACTGTGAGAGAGAGAATAAGTGTGTGTGAGGAAAATGTCTAATGTAAATTGGCTTCTGAATGAAGTGTGGAGTGTCCAGAGAGAAAGAGGAGAAAAAGAAGGGAGGGAAAGGGAGAGAGGAAATTAATAGTGATAGATGGTGGGGAGAGAGAGGGAGAGAAAGAGAGGAGGAGGAGAGAAAGAAATAACAAGGGCATTAGAGAAAGAGGAGAAGGCAGAGAGAGAGAGAAGAAGATGAGAGGACAGAAGGCGAGGAGAGAGGAGGAGAGGGAAAAGTAAGACTCAACATAAGAGTCATTATACAGCAAGAGAAGTAGAAAGGGACCACACACACACACACACACACACACACACACACATGCACACCATTGTTGAATTTCAGTGATATGACACTCAGAAACACATTCAAACACCTATCCACCCCCCCACACACACACACACACGCACACACACACACAATTCCATGGATATGAAACTCACAGACACATACACATTCAGTCACACACACAATGGATCTTATGACACACATACACATACATACACACACACAAACACACACACACACATTGTGGTTGAATTTCAGTAATATTATGACACTCAGAAACACATTCATACATCCACACACACACACACACACACACACACATACAATATTGCTGCTCAATTCCATGGATCTTATGACACTCAGAGACACATACACATACATACACACACACATGCGCACACACACACACACACACACACACACACATTGAATTTCAGTGATATTACACTCAGAAACACTTTCATAATTCCCTCCCCCCCCTCCACACACACACACACACTTTTCCTGTTCCCTTCCATGCATCTTACGACACTCACAGACGCGTTCACACACCTGCTCACACACACACACACACACACACACACACACACACACACACTCTCACCGTCCTGCCTCCCCAGCAGCCCAGTGACCATGAATAAATGTTTGAGTGATGTGAATGGTTTCCCAGCCGAGGAGAGACACAGATATTCATGAGAGTTTGATTTCCATTTAAATACGCCAGTCAAACAGTCTGTGGCCCTGGGACGCATAACGCAACGGAAGAACCGGGAGAGTCGACTCACGTTTGATCCAAGATATCGTCTGTGGGAACAATATAGGACTTTTATCGCTATGAATGGCGTTTCACATGAGCTGACTTTTTGTGAAACACTTCAAAGTATTTCACCGTCTCTGTAATCAGGAAAAACCTTGGCTGCCAATTAGGCCTCACACTGTTTAAAATCACACAAGGCAAGGACTTTCATGTTTATTTAACAAGCTGTAACCTATTAAAGCATATTTTAACATTCCAAATATTATAGTTAATTATATATTATTATATTATATAATTACACCCTAATAACACCCTACCAAAAACATTCTAGCCTAACATCAGCAGCTACACAACGGGGTTTATGGGAAATGTAGTCTTAATCCAGTCCTAATCTAGTCGTCTCCACCGTGGTCTCATTTGTTTGCAGTAATTACACCAAGATATCACTAATTTAGCATTAATTAAATAATAATACAGTATATTGCAGTTTATAAATCGTGAGCTTAGAATTATGAGGTTCTATCTGCCTTCAGGATAGTTCTGAGATATTGAGCTTCAAAGTTTTCAGCATCCATTGAGTTAAATGGAGATGGGTCCTTTTGTTTTAGAAATTACAGACTCAAAAATCATTATTTTCAAAAAATAACAGGCACTCATAGAATAGGTTCATGCAACTAACTCAGTTTTGACAAAAAGGTCAGATAGAACCTTATAATACCTCCATGTCACCTTCCTCCCTGAATCAAATCCCTCGCCCAAATCTTCCTCCTCGACTCTCTAATATGTTCTTATCTTAAAGCGACAAAATCCCCTCTCCCTCTCTCCTTAACTCCTAATTTATCTTTTCTCCTGCACTTCTCTCACAGGAATTCAGTCAGGCTGCCGTGGCTCTGGTACTTGACCTGCTTACTTTTAGTTGGTTTTAACGTTGGTGATCTCTGTATTAAAGCTTATTCTACTGTTGGACTCATTGTAAATCTCTCTAGATTAGAGCATCAGCTGATTTCTGGTGACCTCACTGCCACTGCTACTGTCTGATGGACAATCTGAGCTAGCTAGCTGACGGCTGACTGTAGCGCCAATGGGACGGCAGCGATGGGCGGGACATGTAGCAATGCTAGTATATGATTGGCTGGCAGATGTTCAGCTGCTGACAACTTTTCTGCTCCAACAACCCGGGAAATGAGGTTGAGGTTGAGGCAGACTGTGGTCAGCGTCGGCCAACATTTCTCTGGCTGAAGAAAACGGGCTTCTGGTTTCTAGAGTTGTTTGTTGTGGGAATGCATGGTCTTTATCCTGTAAATATGACTGTTTTCGGGTACATAGAGGGCTGTTCCTATGTTATATGTACATATATATATATACAGTACATATACTGTATATATAAGCACACATCCGCTTGTTCCAACACTTCACTGAAGCTGTAGCTGCTTATACTGAGTGAAATATTTAAAACTCAAGATGCCATTTTTTTATGGCTGCACCATTACAACAAATGAGAACAATCTAAATGTTTTGTGCTTCATTTTTCCCTGTAATTATTTTCGGAAACCCTGGGATCTTGACTAGGACGTATGTGATATTGTCGTACAGTGTGGAAAATAATGTTTTTTTCTAACTTTGAAGCTAGTTAAGGGGAAATTTAAGGGGAAATCGGGGTGCGAGGGGTTAACTCCCTGTATGTCTTTCACTCTTACAGACTTCTTCAGTGGCTTTAGGGGCCAGGATGCTGTTTATGTTTATAATGTGTGCTGCTGTGTGAATTGTTGTATTGTTATTGTCTGTTATGTCTGGTGGGGTTGAGAGCTGGGTGAGCGGTGTGTGTGTGTGTGTGTGTGTGTGTGTGTGTGTGTGTGTGTGTGTGTGAAGCTGCTCAGGGAGTGTGAGTGTTTTTTGTTATGGGGTTTTGATTATTTTGAGCGCACTGTAGTGTCTGTTAGGCAAAATGTTTCATTAAAAAACAACAAAAAAAAAAACATCAAAAGTCAGTCTCCCTCCCTCTTCCTCCTCCTCTCTCTCTGCCTCCCTCTCTAGTGCCTTCTCTCTTCTTCTTTCCCTCCATCCTTTGCTCCTCTCTCTCTCTCTCTCTCCTAACTTTGTAACTTCTGTGTCTCTCTGCCTCTCTCGTGTCCTTCCCTCCTTCTCTCATTTGCTCTCTCTCTCTCTCTCTCCCTCTTTCTGTCTGCATTGCTGAGCTCCAGGCAGGGCGAGCTGTTTGACTCCTGTCTGTGTATTAACCTCTCTCTCTCTCTCTCTCTCTCTCTCTCTCTCTCTCTCTCTCTCTCTCTCTCTCTCTCTTTCTCTCTCTCTCTCTCTCTCTCTCCCCTCAGTTTTAAGCTCCTGGTAGGTTTAGCTTTCTGGCCACAGTCTGGGGATTAACCTAGACCACACATACACACACTCACACACACACATACACACACATACACACACACACACACTCACACACACACACAATTTGCTTTTGCTGTTTCTATCTCCGTCTCTCTCTCTCTCTCTCTCTTTCTCCAGAGGAGGAATACAAATTCTTTGCTGTTTACTGCAGATAACAACCTGCAACAAGGCTGTGTGTGTGTGTGTGTGTGTGTGTGTGTGTGTGTGCGTGCGAGCGTGTGTGTGTGTGTATGAGTGGACCTAAGCCTCTGAACGCTGCATTTAAACTGGGAGCTGCTCTCTCTCTCTTTTTACTTTTCCCATTCCTGCTATATCATGAGCCGTTAGACGCTCCGAGGTCTTTAACGTCCGCAGCATGGAGCGTTACAGACATGAGAGGACGGTTTTTAACCTCAGGACCTCCCGACGCGGCGGGGTCAAACTCCGAGAGACAGATACGATACGGTGAAGTAGCCTCTCCTGCAGGGCCGGAGGAGCTGCAGCTTCCACAGCCTGATCTCACGGTGGCACGTAAAGTGTTAAAATTCAGTTTTCCCAGCAAAGGAAACATGACTATAAACTGGATGTAGTGAGACACTGAAGCAGCTCAGCGGACAGTCAGGGTGTCGTGGTCGGGTGGCGGATGGGAGGACGAGTTTGACTTTGTGATGTTGTGATGAAATGCCTTGTGATTTTGCTGCAAACCAATTTCCCCACGGGGACAAATAAAAGTATCTATCTATCTATCTATCTATCTATCAACCGGAGTTCAATTCCCAGCTTGTAGGAAGGAAATTTCTACCATGAGTCATTTTCAATTTTAGTGAACCTTTTTCTTATTTAACCATGACCAAAGCCTTTCCCAAACCTTAACCAAGTTGTTTTAGTTGCCTAAACTTAACCGTTAACCAACCTTTGGAACGTACTTCAGTTTGTGGTGGGGAAATGTTATTTTCATTTCTTTTTTTATTTTCTTCCTCGAGAGGAGATCGCTCTGTTGCCTTCTGTCACACTGCTTTTGGACAGTCCGCTTTTTCTGTTAAGGGAACTAAACAAAGGAGCAGACTTCCAGCTGACATTAAGAGCTGCAGTTCCTTCAGTACTTTTAAAGCCAAATTAAAAATTAGACTTAAAGCTAAACAAACATGCAGCCACTAGTTTGCAGACTGTAACTGACTTTATTTTTAAAGCTCATGCACTTTGCACTGGTTTTTAAATTCTGTACACTTCAATGTCTAGTTTCTATTATGTGTTAGTGTTGTGTGTTTGTATTTGTGCGGTTAGTAACTGAATTGTAAGCTGCCTTTTCTAGCTCGTCTGCTTCTCTTCATCTACATCTCCTCCTCTGTGATCGGTGTAGATTTAATAAGGGAAATCAATAAGTGATAATGGATTTTACCTATATGTGCACCTGATGAAAATGCCACTTCGCCAGTGCAAAGCCCCTCCATCCACCACGTGTTGTCATGAAAACAGAACCCTGTATGTCATTGGTTCAGAACCGCATACTAACGTACTGCCTACTACATACTCAGTGAGTATGTACTGCATACTGCCTACTAAATGATTGGAATTATATAATTAAATATGCCATTACCAGCAGACTGTTCACACTGAAGTATACAGCCAAGTATCCCAGAATGCATTTCGCACCAGCCGGCAGCGATAGCGGGGATTTTAAAGCAGGCTAAAAGCTGTTGTAATTTTGGCTCTACGACTGTTAATATGTCACTTTATTAAGTTTTAATATTTTTTCAGGCGAGAAAGTAACCATGTAGATTCCCAATATGTGGTCAGTTTATCCAAATAACGCCTGTTTGTAAATCTGCTGCGACGTTTTCGGAGATTTGAAGGAAAACAAACCCGGCCAGCGCCCCCCGTTTGTTTTCCTCTTCTTAACGTCCGTGTTACAGTGTGGTTACTCACATTTGTACGCGCTCTGTCGCTGGCTGGTGCCAGGACCGTCCGCCTCGCAGTCCGCCATTCCGCAATCTGAAGAGACGCAATGCATTTTGGGGCGGTTGAGTATGTCCAGTAAGCTCACGCCGCATACTCAGGAATTCTTGCTAATCTAGTTTACATCCGAGCATTTCTCGCGTACACAAAATTCACATACTATGCAGTTGGAACGCACTACATACTCAATTTCACGTCATACTTAGTATGAATAGTACATTAGTATGTGGTTCCGAGCACAACCATCGTCACAAATGCATCATGGGACCGGACAGAACTCGTACACGTTTCTTGACGACGGAGCCGACATGTGAAAGTAGTTCATCAAGCCTGCAGCAGAAAGCAGGACTCCTCCTCCGTCCCGCTTCCATCTCCTCCGCAGCCGAGGAGCGACGTGCTTTCAGCACCGCTTCAGCCTCCCAGTGGGAACGCTCACATAAAACACACCAGGACCAATCTACACACACACACACACACATGCATGAGCACACACACACTCGACTCAAGCACTCACACACTTGAAGGGATGTGAACTCTACAAACATTCACATATAAAAACACACACATACTCGCAGGCATACGCTTATAAAACATATATACACACACACACGAGAAGATACATGAAGTCCGACACTTGCAAGCATACACATGACATAGATTCTATTCTTACACACACACACACACACACACACCCCACACACACACACACACACACACAGCCGCCTGGGAATACGCATGATGGAATTTTTGCCGCTCAGAGCGAACATGAGGTTTTATTTCATGCTGTATATGAAAACACACACACACACACACACACACACACACACACACACTCACACAGCTTTCCACTCACACACACACACCCATACAGCTAAGTGGGAATACCCAACACAGAATTTAAATGCAAACACACACACATATGGACACATGTAAGCACACTCTCTGCCTTGTACACACACGCATGCATGCACTCACACACACACACACACACACACACTCACACACACACACACACACACACACTGTGCTTCCCCCTGAGAAAACCCTACATGAAGTTTCTGCCGCTCAGTGGGAAGCTGTGGGTTTTATTTGACTGTAGGAATCCACAGGGAAATCCTTCACTTCCCTTGTTTTGCATATTTTAAACAGATGGACCAATCAGAGGATGTGTTGACGCTCTGACATTGAAATCTACTATTTATCTTTAATTCTGTAAAATAATGAATCAAAACCGGCCTGTATTTTGAGTTTGGAAAAGGAAAAAGGAAAAATGTGTATGAAAAACTTAAATCAAATTTGTGAGTGAAGCTTTAAATCTATTGATAAAACTAAAACTCTAAAAAATATTCAGCATCTGAGAGGGATTTATAAGCTGTATGGCTGTTTACCAACATGCAAACACTCAAAAAACAGCAATCTATTATCGAGTCCGAAAATCGTAATTTTCTTTAAAAAAAGTGAAAAAATCTGTAAATGGGGTTTGATAATTTCACTTGTTTCCAATGCAAATCAACTGGTTTCAAGAATTTAGTAGAATCAAGTGTCATTTTCTTGACTGGTTTCAACAGACTGACACTCTGTTCTAGAAACTTCCTGAAACAAGTGAAGCTGCATTGGAAACAAGTGGAGTTATCTCTCCTCGCTGCAGAATGTTTCTCTTAGTTTCAGAAAAATAAGATTCAAAGGCTGAATATGAGACTAAATGACTCGTTAAGATGGACGTTTTTCGCAGTGTACACACACACACACACACACACACACACATGCACATGCACAATCCCACCCCATGGCATCTCTGCAGCTCAGAGGGAACAGGCTTGTTTTCATGCATGTACACACACACTTAAAAAAAATTCTTGCAGATTGAGACTCACAAACGGATAATTTTCCATCTTCAAACCTTTGAACCTTTTGAAATATCTTCACATGCGTACGGGCACGCAACGTACACACACACCTACACACACACACACACACACACACACACACACACAGTTTCAGAGCCTCCTGGGAACGTCCTCGGGGGATTTGTGTTCCTCGGTGGGAAACATGATGCGGTTTCATGTGGATCCAGAGGGAACTCTTCACTTCCCTCCTGTTTCACATTCCAGCTGAAGCGTCCAATCAGGACTGAGCTGACGCTGCCATGTTCAGATCATTATGTTTCACTCTCTTCCCTCTCTTCTTTCTCTTCTTTCTCTTCTTTCTCTTCTTTCTCTTCTTTCTCTTCTGTTTTCTGTCTTTTCACAACATTTCTCTCCATTTGTTTTTTTACTCTTGGTTTGTCAACTCCATTGCTCTCATTTGTTGTTTTCCTCGCTTTAATTATCTATGTTTTCCCTCCTTTCCTTTCTTTACGTCTTTCTTCTTTTCCCTTCATCTTTTTCTGTTTCTGTCCTTGTTTTTCAGTTTCTTTCCTTATTTTTCTGTTTCTGTCCTTCATCTTTATGTTTCTTTCCTTCATCTTTTTCTGTTTCTTCCCTTCTTTCCTTTATCTTTTTCCTTCTTTTTCTGTTTCTGTCCTTCTTTCCTTCATCTTTTTCTTTCTTCCCTTCTTTCCTTCATCTTTTTCCTTCTTTTTCTGTTTCTTTCCTTCTTTTTCTGTTTCTTTCCTTCTTTCCTTCATCTTTTTCTTTCTTTCCTTCTTTTTCTGTTTCTTTCCTTCTTTCCTTCATCTTTTTCTGTTTCTTTCCTTCTTCCCTTCATCTTTTTCCTTATTTTTCTGTTTCTTTCCTTCTTTTTATGTTTCTTTCCTTAATCTTTTTCTGTTTCTTTCCTTCATCTTTTTCTGTTTCTTTCTTTCTTCTTCTGTTGCTTTCCTTCTTTCCTTCACCTTTTTCCTTCTTTTTCTGTTTCTTTCCTTCTTTTTCTGTTTCTTTCCTTCTTTTTCTGTTTCTTTCCTTCTTTCCTTCATCTTTTTCTGTTTCTTTCCTTCTTCCCTTCATCTTTTTCCTTATTTTTCTGTTTCTTTCCTTCTTTTTATGTTTCTTTCCTTAATCTTTTTCTGTTTCTTTCCTTCATCTTTTTCTGTTTCTTTCCTTCTTCTTCTGTTGCTTTCCTTCTTTCCTTCACCTTTTTCCTTCTTTTTCTGTTTCTTTCCTTCTTTTTCTGTTTCTTTCCTTCTTTTTCTGTTTCTTTCTCAGTTTCTCCCATATCTTCCTCTGAATATTTTTTTTTTACTCTCTTCCTTCCTTCCCCTTCACTTCCTACAGCTCTTCTCCTCTTTCATCTTCCGCAGGAAAGGAGATTTTTTTTCCAGCTATTAAAAAAATAACAAGAAGGTATTGTTTTATATCTTACATTCAAAGTTATCGAGCTTATTTCAGGATCTGTCAAGTGAAGGTCTTATCTACGAGTTTCTGAAGCCGGCAGAACTCTCTGCCAGCGCAGGAAGATAATTTGACTTAAAACCATTTGAAATGAGCTTAAGGCCGGTTTAGCTCAAGGTCGTTTGCTTCAATAAACTGTTTTATCTGCCAGTTAAGATTCCTTTGTGTCCTGCTACTGAAACTCAAGCGTTGTAAGTTTGTTGTGTAACACTGTTAACAAAAAACCTATAGAGGGAATGGAGGTGGAAATCATTCAGATACAAAGCAGCTTGGACAGTGTGTGTGTGTGTGTGTGTCTGTGTCGCTGCAGCAAAATAAGACAATAAATTAGCAATATGGACACTGAATGCCTACCAATAAGAGTGTGAGGTAAATACTATGAATGTAAAAACTCTTTCTTGAGGATTAAAGTGATTCTGAATCTGAACTTTAAAGGAAAATTCATCCCTCAGATCCTGTCACACTGTTATATATCCTCAATCTGTGATGAAGTGTTTTAATTTGCTTTTTTGCTGTATCCACTTTCCCTCAACCTGCCTCGTTTACTTCTTCAGTTAGTGATTTCCTACGTTTCCCAGAATGCCTTTTGACAACCTCCAGGGAATGGGTGTAAAGTTGTTACTTTCAGCTGTGGGTTATGCATGTAGCTGGAGAGCTGTAGTGATAGTAACAGCAAGAAAGAAAGAGCTTTTCCAGTCGATCAAAAGTGAGAGTTGTGCCGCTTGCAGTGCATTCTGGTCTCTCTCCTGCTCCTGTGGTGGAGAAACTGGTCTCGCTCCTCTTCTACGATGGATTTCTCCCTGTATGATTGTTGAACGTCTCTTGGTGCAAAATGGCGGCTCTAGAAAGAAGCCCTCGCTCTTTGATTCTGAGGGACTGACACCAAAACCTGACGTTTACCGCTGATGTTTTACATCCTGAAACATTTTCTCATATCAAACTCCATTGTAGCTGCTGGAAATATCTGGAGGTGACGTCACCTCGTCTACGATTGGCCGGTTATCCACCAAGAAGAAAAACACACAAAACTTCTGAATGGAGCCAGGAATGCAGAGTACATCACCAGCAGCTGTTTTTAGAGTTAGTGTTTTGTTGGAAGCAGATCATGTTTAATTTTATAGCAAAACAGCATGCTGTAAATTAATTCCAAGTTGTTAGAGTTGTCACAACCGATTAAATATTAGCTTTTAGATTATTAGATGTCATTATGATAATGAATAAAGTTTTACAAAATATTACGGTTTCCTAATTACATTTAAATACATGAAAAAAATAGTAAAATGACTAAATAAACCACAGCGACACTGTTTGGATCACGTCAACACATTTTCCAAAGTGATATCGTCGTGTTCAGTCGCTCCCAGACATGTTAGAGACCAGCGGACGAGTTTCATCATCATTATCACTTTAAACTCACCAGAGAGAGTTGAAAAGGGTAATGAACAAGTGACTGGTGCTGTGCAAACTCTCTCTCTGTGTGTGTGTGTGTGTGTGTGTGTGTGTGTACTCTCCTCTTGCTAAAGGTCAACATCATTATTAAGTGTCTCCTGCAGTCACTCTCTATTTATGACCGTTGACCCAGAACAAGGAATCACAAACACAGGAGCACTGACTGTCCGGCTCCATTTCCCTTCTGGATTGACAGATTTATAGTTTTACATAGATGGACTTTTCTTTTCAAAGGGCATTTCTTGCCTCCTTGATCTCCTCCATTTTGGTCCTTTTTTGGGGGAAATTTTATTAAACTATGAAATCATACATTTGCATTACATACTGGTAAATGAATGCTCAACACTCAAAACACTGAAGTTAATAACTGACCTTGGTGTACAGAGAATGAGGCTGGGAGAGAGACTAGTCCAGGTAAATAGGCCAAATTGTTCTGATTTGTGTAAAAGCTCCAGAATTGGTGCACATGTACAGTTCGATGTACATTTTCACAATTGTAGCGATCACAAAAATGTTACCTTTTTTCTTTCTGTCACTGCCAGAAAATGGGTTTTCCTGTGTATCTGCTGAATGGACCATGATAGCATTGGGGGGGGGGGGGGGGGGGAGAAAAAATGTGTACACCTGTGTTTGATGGCAAGTGATACGAAAAACAACAAACTGTTTAGATCATTAAAGAGTAACTAAACCACTAAACCCAAATCTGTGTGAAGCCTTTATAATAACCATCACTAATGAAGTAAGGTACTGACCTGTCCATCTGCTGTTGGCTGATCTTTGGTGCCAAGTGATGTCACCACCTGCTGTCCTCTATAGACGGTGACATCACATGGCACCAAAGATCAGCCAATAGCAGATGGTCAGTTCAGCTCCCTACTTTTCACCATTAGATTCCAGGCTTTACACAGTTTGGGGTTTGGGGTTCAGTTTCTCTTTAAGTCCGCAAATGATTAACAAATGATTTGCAAAACAGAAAGAAATATTATCCTTATTGCAACTAATGTCATCAAGTAGATGTTACTTAACCATTAAGTAATAATAACTATTAACTAAACTATTACTATTAACTAATTCACCGTCATTATAAAGTGTCACCATAAATAATTGATATTGGTGATTATGGCGATTATGTTTTCTAACTAAATAATCATCTCAGTCTGGTCTGAATGTATAAACTGTTGTTTGTTGGTTGCTCTTTGCTTTTTCTTGGACACTGAGATTCTGTGCTGTTGTTTCTCAAAGAGAAAGACAGATAGAAAGATAGATAGAAGATAGAAAGAAAGAAAGTGTTTGACCTTTGACCCAGAGTTTCCTGTGTGTCTGAAACTCTGTTCAGACCAGACTCCCAGGACTGCAACGCTCTGCATTAAGGACACTCTGTCTAGACATTCTGACAAGTTATAACACACACACACACACACACACACACACACACACACACACACACACACACACACACATACACACACACACACAGGCACAGAAAAAATAGACAGGTAATATATACAGAAAAACAGACAGGTAGATACAGACACAAGCAAACACACATAATGATACTCTGTGTCTCTCACATACACACACACACACACCTCTACACACACACACACACACACATACAAACACAACGCTTCCTGTTCACATACACACAAACCTACGTCATTATTTATTCAACAAATGCATTTCCATCACTATTTATCACATAATTTCTTTATCGACAAAATAAAAAAATCCTCTTTACGTGGGTGTAATAACGTCTTGGCTTTATTAAGGACATTTTTAATGAATTGTGTCATTTCCATTCAGCTTTTCTAATTTGATAAGTCATAGTTCCCATAAAGTGTGTGTCTGCTTCCCACCTGGGAGCTGCTCAGTAGAACCACAGTCCTCTACTGTGTGGCTCCACCAGAGCATTTATGAGGCTAAGTGACAAAGACACCTCAATAGTAGTTTTGTTGTAAAAATGTTGTAAAATACAAAGTAAAACATAAAATGGGAGGTCAAAGACAATTACTAAAAGATCATTACATCAAAGCAAGTGTATAAAAGTGAGTTTTAAGAGGTGATTTAAAAGATGGCAGTGATTTACCCAGCCTGAACTCTTCAGGCAGCCGGGATGACGACAGAGAGGAGGAAGAGGAAGGAGAGGAAGAGGAAGGAGACGAAGAGGAAGGAGACGAAGAAGAGGAAGATAAGGGAAAGGGAGATGTTGTTCAGAGATGAAGGGGATCTGTGTAAAGTATTTATTGATTTTCCATCTTCCAATTTGTATGTTGGAAGATTGGGAGAGACAGAAAATTATACTGCTGCAATGCAGGAGATTTCTACCATGTGATGACCAGAGGAGTGACCAAGTCAACTTTGCTCGAGTCTAAGTCAGTCTCAAGTCTTGAGGCACAAGTCTCAAGTCTAAATTTAGAACAGCAAGTCAAGTCAGAACAAATCAAGAGTCCAGTATCAATTTAATATCTTAAAGAAAACTAAATATCTAGGACTTTTCAATGCAATATGGTTTTAATAGGATAAAAACTTGGTAAGAGCATCATGAGTTTGATTTCTATAATCAGTTTCAACTTCAATAAATTCAATCATTCCATACAAATTCAGAAAACAGAATTTAAATTCAGTTGTCCGCTGGAACAAATCTCATCACTTTCAATCTAAGTCATTTACACAAACACAAGATCTCAAGTCAAGACTTTAGAAACCTTTTCAAGTCATCAAAGTACAAGTCAGAGTCAAGTCCCAAGTCACCAGAACCCAAGTCAAGTCAAGTCTCAAGTCTTCTCTTCATGCATCAAGTCAAGTCTCAAGCAATTACAACTGTGTTAGTTAGTTGTGTGTTGGGTGGAGTCTGACTCGAGTCCCCACCTCTGGTGATGATCCTGCTGTACAGACACTCTCAGACACTGTGAGACTCGGACCTCCTGGTTGGTTGGGCTCCTCTCTCACCTTAACGGAGCGCTGAACTGATTTGTAAACTTAATAAATAGAAATTTTGGACCCCTGGGTACATTGCAGCAAAGCGCGACTGATTTATTGCCATATTTATGGGAGATGAAAGCATAATTCAAAACAAAATTCACTGACTGACTGCCTGCATTAAACCCAGGCTGCCACTCAGAGCGGAGAGCCTGGGAAAAGGGGCCCAGGGACACTGGCAGCGTGGAAAGCCTATTTGAGGCTGAATTTAGAGGTTCATTTGTTTTTCATTTACTTCACTGACACTGAGGGAGCAGCCCAGTCCATGAAATGCAGCCAGTGGGGAACCAACAGGGAGAAAGACTTAAGAAGCTCTCCAGATGAAATATGGAGGCATTATGCAACGACAGCAGAGCCTCCTATCTAAAATTATTTTGTTGAACTCCTGCGGTCCCGTACCATGCGACGGGTAGAGCAAAGCCCCAACACTGACTGGGTTGGGGGTTTGATTCCCACTGAGGCCACCCAGGCGACGCTTTATTTTCCAGGTCCGCAATTTCCTAATCATTTCCTAAGAAAGGAACTGTTAAGTTCTTGGGAAGTTTCCTGGAAAGAACCATGAAATTATGTTCTAATTATAGGGAAAATTGAGAAAGAGTTGAATGGTAGTTGGTAGTTGGTAAGTTCCTCCAATTTCTTCTGTTGTTTCCAAGACAGAACCATGAAATTAGTAGTAGTAGAACATTTGAAATGAACTAAAATTAACAAAGAAATCAAAAAATAACTATATTATATAATTATATGAATAATGACTTCTGATAATTGACCTCTGTCTATTATTTTCCCTATATATACATATATAGGTTTGCAGTTCTTTCCAGGAAATTTTTAGAAATGTTCAGTATCTTATCGACTCCACCAGACTGCTCACATTTTCTATATAACTACTACATCATTTCATGTTTTTTTCTGGGAAACTTCCCGAGAAATTAGCAGTTCCTTTCTATGAAATTATTAGAAAATTGTGGACCTGGAAAATAAAGCATTACCGCCACAAATGGACTGTGTGCACTGTGTGCTTTGGATAAAAACATCCATTAAAGGGCAAATGGTGAAAATCACAGGAGAACCTAGATATTTTGTTGTGACTCGTAGTACATTCATCTGAAAACTGCCTTCCATCAATCCATCCATCATAGCTGCCGAAAACCTTTTTGTAACTCTCAATCACCCTCTTCCAAATGAACAGATACACTCCGTCGCTCTCAGACACAGATATTCACTGTCATCTCAGAGCGCTTCAGTCACCACATGTCACACAGTGTATTAGAGACGTAGCAGAGGCGTTCAACACCATGGGCAACTCTGTTGTGCAGCTGGCTGTTCCAATAAGGCAGGAGAAATGATGGAGAAGAAATCACTTTGTTGACTTCCAAAAATCTAGGAGAAAAAGCAAAACAATGAAATGGGAAAAAAAGGACTACGTGTATAGCCTCAGGGAATCGCAAAGACTAGACAACAATCAGTACAGGGTCTGCTCAGGTCATTTCATATCTGCCGAGTCATTTTAAAGCTATATGTGATAACGTGCTTATTGATCGGTAAACACTGGAGGGAGCTTGTGATAAAACTTTGTACACGGAAACACTCACAAAACTGTGAGATGCTCGGGCGCTGCGTCTGCTGCTGTACAATACTCACAAAAGCTAATATATAGCTACGATGCTAACGCAGCCGCAGTAGTTAGCATTAGTGTTAGCGTTACTAACAGTACCATGCATCACTTCCTGTGCCACTCTCAGAATCAGCTGTTCAGAGTCTCATGTTACGCTGATGGTTTCGCTGGAGCTTGTGTTTTTCAGGAATCTCTTCTTTCTTTCTTTCTTTCTTCTTTGTATCTGATATTTGATATTTAAATTCTATTTGTAACGCTTGATTGCTGCTTGTCTGTCTAAATGCTTGTATATTGCACTGCGCCAACTTCACCAAATCAAATTCCTAGTATGTGAAAATGTGCCTGGCGAAAATAAACCTGATTCTGATTCTGACTCTGATTCTGAAAGGTAAACTTCAACACTAATAGCAATTAAAAGTGAATGTTTTACCACAAAAGAGTCATCACATAGAGCTTTAACTAGCTAGTAAGAGTAAACAAGAAATCTTACTCATCTTTTGAGAAAGAAATGTCTGAATGATTGCTAGCATACACAACACCATCTACTGATTTTGTTGCTTAGCAACGCAAAGGAAGCATCACAGATTTGTTTACACAGCTGTTGGTTAACTTAGCGTTACGTAGCCTAGCTAGCTAACAAGATTGGTGACTAAGATTGATGACTAAGACTAAGGCACAAGCTTAACTATAATGTTGCTTTCCTTAACTACACTTGCTCTATTTGCCTGCTCTGTCTTTCCTGATGGAAACCCAAAGAGTTTCCCCTCAAAATCAACATTTTTAGCCCTTTTGCTCCAGAGACTTGCACCAATTTTAAGATTTTGAGTTTTAAGATGTTGGTCAGAAAGAACCTGGAGGTGCCTGTTGAGCAGTTGTTTACAATATGTGAATAGCATGTAGGCTATAGATAGAAGGTTTTCATGTGTTTCTGTAGGTTCAAGCAGCTGTGACCCTATACTGTTACAGGATGTTCTCAGATAAAAGCAGAGTAGATGTGTAAACTGTAGAGAATCTCACTGTTATTCAAGCCACAAAGAATAGGAAGGTGTAACAGCTCCATATACTGTATAATGTTGTTGAGACTACTGCAGTATCACACACACATGCACACACACACACACACACACAAGCACACACACGCACACACACACAGGTTTCTGGAATAGCAACAACTTGTGAATATGTATTAATTTTTTTCTACTACTGTACGGTGCCCTACACAACTGTCATCTCCCAATACTGTATGAGTTTATCTTAATGTGTGTGTGTGTGTGTGTGTGTGTGTGTGTGTGTGTGTCCCCAGACTGTTGCTCTAAATAAAACTGTGTTCCTTTTCAACTTGCCTGGCTGAATACGATTAAAAAAAACACAGTGACATCCCAGTGCCAAGAGCACTATGCAGGTTGTAGGGCACAGGTGTGAATTCACAGAGAGCGTGTGTGTGTGTGTGTGTGTGTGTGTGTGTGCTTGTGACTGGTGGGAGAGAGCGGAAAGCCATGGTACCTTGGGGTTAGGCAGTGGGCGTATACTTGAGGTATATTGCTACACACACACACACACACACACACACACACACACACACACACAGCAGGTATGTCAAGCCCTCTCCACGTTACTCAGAAAAAGAACACTAAATATTCAGTGTAAGCTCTACCCTTGCCACAGGCTGGACACACACACACACACACACACACACACCTACACACACACACACACACACCTACAGACACACACACACACAGCCCCTGACAGACACTTGTGATTGACTAAGAAGGTGAAAGAGAAAATGTTTTTTAATGTCAGACTCAGTCTCAGTAGACGACTCCTTATGCTCAGCCTCTTTTCTCTCTCTCTCTCTCTCTCTCTCTCTCTCTCTCTCTCTCGCTCTCTCTCTCTCTGGGGTTTTGGCTGTGTATGGGCTCATTGGATTTTGCGGGAATCAAACCTGTGACTTTTCTCTCTGGCCATCTCCTTCCTTAAAACATCTATTTACTTTATGATTGAACTGATATCGCTCTTTGAAAGCCAGTACTGATGTGTTTTGTATTAAAGCTGCCAATAGCCAATTCTGTGGTGATATTAAGTATATTAAAAGTGATAATCTGCAACATCTGTTTTTTGTTTGTTTTTTTATTCTGTCATCTTTGTCCCTCAGCCTCACTGTGGTGTTTCTGCACTGCACTTCCCACAGATCACCTGTCAATCAAACAGTGTGGGCGGAGCTTGGATTTTCTGTTGCTGCAGTTTGAGTTTCTCTTTTCTCTGTCTGTTCAGTCATGGTGGGTATCGCTGCTCATGCTAACTACCCAGTTCTTCTTCTTTTGTTTATTCCAAATACACCGGAAAGGTAAAACGCATCACTTCCTGTGCGGCGGAGGATTTTTCCCGGGAAAGAGCTACCAGACACCGGCTGTTTAGAACAGACAGAGGACAAGATTTATGAACTGGAGATAGGTTGGATCACTGTTGAGTTAGAGCCATCAGTGATAGGAGTAAAACAGACATTTATATTTATGAATATGTACTTAAAGTATTAACATTGTTTTCTCTGTTTGTGGACAGCGGACACAGCCAAAGATGTAAAAAGTATGATATATGGCAGGCTGACAAGAAGCGGTTAATAGATTTGGTTTTCTAATGTCGCTACTGGACAGCTGACCGATACTTTCTACTCGCTCCACTCTCCCTCTCTCTTCTTTATTTTTTGCCCTGTCACTATGCTTCTCTTTCTCGATCTCGTGATCATTTTGTTATCTCAAGTACACTTTTTCTCTCTCTGCCCCCCCCCCCTCTCTCTCTCACCACCCTCGCTCAACCACCTCCCTCCCTCTTTCTCTCTTCTATCTTCTCTCTATTGCTCTCACTCTCTTTGTCTCTTGCCCCCCTCCCCCCCCCCCCCTCTCTCTCTCTCTCTCTCTCTCTCTCTCTCTCTCTCTCCTCTTTGTCTCTCTGCGTTTCCAGGTCAGGATGCAGTACATGAATCATGGATGGCCTGCTAGGACTCACACCTGCTGCCCCACTGAGGAGCACCGGTACACACACACACACACACACACACACACACACACAGACACACACCTGTGCAGACACATACACAGATGCCTTCTCTCTTTCTCTCTCTCTCTCTCTCTCTCTCTCTCACTTTCTCTCTTTCTCACTCTCTGTCTCTCGCTCTCTCTCTCTCTCTCTCACACACACACACACACACCTGTGCAGACACATACACAGATGCCTTCTCTCTCTCTCTCTCTCTCTCTCTCTCTCTCACTTTCTCTCTTTCTCTCTCTCTCTCTCTCTCTCTCTCTCTCTCTCTCACACATACACACACACACACACCCTTGCTCCTGCCCGCTGCAGTATAAATTATTCAGCGCTGTATCAGAGAGAGGTCTTCCTCAGAGTGTCAGGCTGCATTTACACCACAGCTGCTCTGACCTTACATGCAACATGTGCTTCTCTAGCTCTGTGTGTGTGTATGTGTGTGTGTGTGTGTGTGTGTGTGTGTGTGTGTGTGTGTGCATCAGTTTTGTGTGTGCATCAATAAGTATAAGTTTGTGTGCATCAGTGTGTGAGTGAGTGAGTGTCTGCTTCAAAAAGTGTCTGCATCTGTATGTGCGCAACGGCATGCATAAGTGTGTGAGTGCGTCAGTGTGCGTGTTCATCAGTGTGTGTGTGTGTGTGTGTGTGTGTGTCTCCAACATCTACCTAGAGCACAGCCATTAAATATGCAACCTTTGGTCACAGAGGAGGCAGAGGCCTTAACAGAATATTAACGACAGCTTGACATTACCAATGACAAAGTTCAAAGCTGAAAATCAGTGGCATCTGCCTTTAGCAGAGTTTCCATGGTTACTTGACATTAGAATATTAAAGGAGCTACCATGTGATGTTTTTAAACAGAACATTAATGAGATACCTTGCTAAAATTACTGTAACCAATGAGTCCATGTTGGAGGTGGTTGTTCTTCTCTATCTCACACCAGTAGTATTGTTAGTTGTAGTGTTTCTCCACATTAAGACTACATTTCCCATAAGCCCCGTTACTTCCTGCCCTCCTCCCCCTCCCTGAAGAGGATCAACATGTTGGAAGTGATTTCTCCATCTTCCTTTCCCTCCTTCCACCATCTGCTGCCAGAAACTCTTTCAGCTTTAGCTCCGTTTGCTCTGGAAGAACAGAACCTCTTCCTGTTTTGTGCCGTAAAGCGATCCAGCAGATTTCCCTCCAGATCCACCAGGTGGAGAAACTATGGAGGATGCAGAGTAGAGGCTGATAGAGGCTGACAGGCTGACCACTGATGCTCTGGTTTGTTTACGGTAATTATACTAATGACATTTTGCTGCTAACCCAAATTGTCTATCTCTCTATCTGTTTACATGTTATTTTTCTTTGCTGTATCCTATTATCTGCTGCTGCAACAGCCCAGTTTCCCCACAGGGAACATTAAAGTTTCATCTAATGTATCTATACATCCATCTGCCCCTCCCCCCCCTCTCTCTCTCCTTTCATCCATCGCTCCCCATCCAATATCTAGGTATTAATGTATTCCCAGCTCTGGCGGTGCCAGGCCCGCTATGTGTGTTTGATCTCCACTGTGGCACCCAAGGGTCCCTGAGCTGCAGTCTTTGTTGTCTGTCTCCTCTAACTGGGATCAACACCCCCCAACCCCCCCACCCCCACCCACTCAGCGTCCACATCAATACAGGACAACATGTTGAATCTATTATTGAAACTTCTCTACAAAGACGTGGACAGATAGTATGAATAACAAGTGTTTACATGTGATGGACAGGTGGAACTTAGCTAAAAATACACTCAGTATCCACTTTATTAACTGAGATCAGCAGCTAGTTTAAGTCACTCTGCCGGCTGGTCGGTCCCAAAAATAAATAAAAAACGTTACTGTGCATTAGGGATGTGACAATCTGCTAATATCATGATAAGATTCAATACGCAATATGGTTTCACGATTCAATAAAACCACGATACGATGTAATAAACAAACGTTCAGTGACAACAAAGTCTGACTGTGCAGAATTGTGTTGTGATTCATTTTTCTTCACCACGATACGTATTGTCACATTTTTGCATCGCAATATATTGAATTCCGATACATCGTCCCATCCCTACTGTGCATGTGCCACTGTGAGCCATTGATCTCTCTGTTTATTGCGCCAAAATCTTAATTTCCAGATTCAAACCAATGACTGAATGATGACACCCACTCACTGGGTTATAAACTCCCTATAGAGTACCATAGACAGTCCAGTCCAGATCTCAACCCAATAGAGCATCTTTGGGATCAGGTGGAACTGGATGTTCACAGCAGGAACAAGACGCCAAAAAATCTGCCGGAAGTGCGTGACGCGATCCAATCAGCATGGACCAAGATCCTGTGGAAGATTTCTAGCACCTTGTTGAATCCAGGACTGGAAGAACTCAGGTTGTAGAGAGGTACTGGGTGTATAATTTATACTATTGTCTATCTTTCATGGCATATTCTTTTGTTGTCCATCAAAAACTTGCACACTCGTGAAAAAAAAAAAGTAGTAGTCTGATACCAAAGAAAGAAATGTCTGATACCAAAAAAGGACTGATTTTTATATACATGAGGTGCAAAAGAGACAAAAGTGCAAAAGAACATAATAGAAAAGGTTTCTGTGATCAGTCATCAGTTCTGAATAGACAAAGCCATGTAAATATATATAGTTGTCATCAATTATTCAAACAAGCCCCAGGCGAGCAGGACGAGGATCCAATCATCCAATCACAAGAGAGCAAAAGAGTCCTTGGTACGTTTCCGGTTCTTCAGAAAGTGTTGTTGTTTCCTGGGTTTCAGGTTTTGTTTCCTGAACTCTGACCTGTGTATCATCACTTATACATCTGTGCGCACACACACACACATACACACACACACACACCTATACTTGTCTTTGTGGCATTGTGGTGACACCTGACAGGAACATGCATGGTGGGAACCACCCTTTCTGAAGGTTGTACAGCACTGAAAAAAATCAGGCAGTATACTGGAGCGGGCATAAACAGAGATGTCACTTCAAATTATCAATCAGACAAAGTAGAGTTCCGTGACCTGACTAGACCACACTTCCTGGGGACTTGTCAGGTATTTAGTTATTAGTGGGGTCAGCATATACACACTATCTGGCTTTTCTGTCTTCCTGAGTACCACTTAACACACATTCAGGTTAAACTTACTTTGTAGAGCCACTTAACACTTATGACTGGTGAGTGCCAAGATATTTGCTGGAGCTTAATTTCTGGCAAAATCTAGGTTCTGTTAACTCATTGTACAACACAATTACATTCCATTTCTGAGTACTGATCAGGTTTAAATAAATATTTAGGCCAGTAGAGTATTATATTATTAGTCAACATGCTGTGACACCTGCACGGATGTAGTGCACCAGAAGTGTCCCTCTCATTAGTGAACTGTTTCCACTCTCCTTCGGTCAGAAAATAGGTCCCTTTCTCCAGGATGTCTGAGCTTGTTTGTGATTATTACAATTTCAATGCTACCATATGAAACCTAGTATTAAACGCAGACAAAGGTATCACCATTAAGGTCAGCATTATTACAGGACACAAGTCCCATGTTGGGACCACAACCAAGTTGGGACTCAACCACTCGTGTAGCATCTTACCCTAGCTATCTTTGTTGTATACCAGCAATAGGTTAACCTAGCAATTATGAGTGCTTGAAACTTGTTCTATTGACATCCTTACTGTACCGACAGCGATATTGTTGTTTCATCTTTTTCTGACAAATGTACTTACTGTAAGTCGCTTTGGACAAAAGCGTCTGCTAAATGCCCTACATGTAAATGTAGTGGGGGAGTGGTTAGGGGTGGAGTTAACCAGCTATTGTTCCCACCCATTACCTGCCTGTGAGAAGTGTGAAAAAGCTCTAGATCTTTGAGGGGGATTTTCTCTGCTACTTGATTTTAGGTGTACCAGCATTCAAATAAGCATATCTTCTTCAAATATTTTCAGATTTCAATGTATGACATCATTTGAAAGCTTACAATAATCTGCACTTTCATAATCTGTAAAAAACTGAAAAATGACCTTGCCCTTTTTGGGAACGAAAACACCAGACGCTGTCACATTTTACCAATTTCAGTATTTTTACTTATTTTTTCAACTTCTTGCACAGCTACTTGAGTGTAGACAACATTCTACATTTGAGAACTTCTTAGTTAAATTAACAAAACACAGGGTTCCCACGGACATAGATCAAGGTTAATTACTGTTACAACACTGAGAATTTGTCTGCTGTGCTGTGTTACAGTGATGGCAGACTATGTGGTCTCTTGCCTTCTCTAACACAAATATATAAATTCAAGCACTTCCAATGACCCATGTCTATTTATGCCTATTTTCAAAAACTTTCAAGGCCTTGATTATGACCCGAGGGGACCTTGTAAACATGCGACACAACAAGCATAACAGGTGCCAACAGGACAGTTTTAAACTTTGTTCTTGAGAGCTGTGATTCGATTCTTAATGTAGAATTTAATGGCCAGCCAATTTCTGTTTTTAAGTGCTACTTTCTCCAGTTCAAGGCAGTTATCACAGTCACTTTTCCCCGGAACACGGCATGAAGTGATGAAGGATATCATGTGCTTCTCGACTGCAAGGATCTCTTCTTCCTCCCACATCCTTCTCTTGAAAGGTTGGCGACCTGTACAGCAATTAACACAAACAAAGAATGTGGCACTCAAACATTACATTTTTGAGCAGTCAATCTTGAAAGAGCATACAGTAACAAAGTTTGATATCAAATAGAGGAAGTGCATTTTGTTCAAAATGTAAATTTCAAAATAAAATTAAAATATCTAAAAACTTTACCTTTTTCCCTTTTTCGTGACTTGCGATGACGGCTGATGATGATGGCTTGTGGAGGTGTCATGGTGCCCTGCTGTGGTGCTGCATCGCTATGACTCACATCTGGCACTGTTGTCTCATTCTCTTCCCTCTGACTAGATGACACCTGACTCTCTGAAAACCAGAAGAAAACAAATTACAAAAAAATAGCAATTATGAAGTATTAGTCATACGACAGTAAATTAGAGCTGTCCTGAGACAATCCTAAGTATCGGTATCAGGGCCAATCCGGGCATTTTTTAATGGATCGGCACCGGCTAAAATAAAGCCGATCAAAATCTGATCCTTTCTTAACTGTACTCTAGTGTGTTTCTTTACTGTACTCTACTGTGTTTTGTCCACCTCAGTCTGCTAGTGTTGCAACACTGCTCTTCTTTACAACAGCTGCGCTGTACAGTACAACATTTCACTGCATATGAAAGTGAAAACTACAGTGTGTGAATGTGAAAAATTCTTTGGGCGCACCGGTGAGTTAACCTGACGGTTTGTTACACAGAACCATCTGGGAAGTCGTCCTTTGAAACTGTTTGGAAAAGGGCAGGCACTTTCAAAAAATACCTGGCAGGTGATTGGATGAACCATCTGTCTATCACCGTCTATCACCTAACTACAACCAATCCGAAGATCAGCCGAAGAGGAAACACAACAACAAGCCGCAGTCTGAGGAACTTTGAAAGCTAGCAAGCACGCTGATTGGTCCGAACCACTGTGGTTCGGCCACAAGCGCATAGATTGAAGCCTGGCAAGATGGATTCTCGCTCTCGCGAATCCAGCTGCCTCACAAGGTTACTGGTGAGTGACTGAGTTCTGGCACTCAACCAAAGATTATTTTGTGAAGTAGCTCCACTCTGAAACACCACTGTACAGTCAGAGTGGACTGAGTGTTTCTGTAGTTCCAACAACGTGTGAGATGTTTTCGATATAGCTGATCGTGTCATGTCAATTTCAGGAGTGGCATTCCCCAAGTTAATCACTCATTTATATCATATCAGTAATTTAAGTTTATCAACTTAAGCTTTTTGAACCAGGACCTTCAGTATTTGGATCAAGTAGCTCGTGAACAATAAGGTGTGTCAGATTTAGTATCTACAGATGTTATTTCAATGTTTCAGATACATATTAAATCAATATTTAGGTAAATATAAGTATCAGATTGGACTCAATATCAGCAGATAATATTAAAGGGAAAAAAAGCCTTGATCGGAACATCCATATAGTAAATGGACAATTTTGTGGTTATCCTTGAATACATAAGCATGGTAAGATTTAGGACCATATGAAAATACTTACCTTCTGAGTCTGACTCACACACTGCCTCAGGGTCGCTGTCCAGGTGCACATTATCTGTGAAGGGTTGGAAGAGGGGAGGGAGGAGAATGACTGTTAGTGAAAGCAGAATGCAATTCATTTGATCCTGACACGCTCCAATAATGCCTAAGAAAAACATGTATGAGACATAACTATTGTTTAATCACTTTAGATAAGCAGATTTTCTTTTATGTAGAAATCTGTGTAGAACAATTAAATTAGTACCATCGGGATCAATTCTGATGTCATCCAGGGTCTTGCCCTTGAATTCTGCCATGCGTCCCTGGTCCAGAGCCATGAGAAGTTTGCTAATTTTAGCAAGTTGGAGGGTGCCCTCAGGAAGTCTGTAGAACTGCCGGTGCACTCTAATATCATGGCCAAGAAAATCAGCTAACTGATCCAGCTCTGTATTACTGAGGTTGAGAACTTGAGACAGGGTTCCTGTTTGTTTGCGTAGTTTTGTAGAAGTGAGACTTTCAGGAGTTTTTGCACCACAGACCTTGGCAAAGTGTCGAAGGCAATCAGACCCACGGTAGCAGGTCAAAGCGGATGGTCTTGCAAATAAGTATATGTTCTCCAGAGGAACCCCACTTTCCTGCCGTTTGCTGACGAGCAGATCCAATGTTTTCTGCATTGCTGGGGTCAAAAGCACAGGAACTTTTCTTCCCCTTTTTCCTCTTATCTCTATCCTCCTGAAATGCTGACAGAGTTTCTTCTCTAGATCTGAGAGGGCTTCATTCACATCTTCCTGTGGGTCTGATGGATTTTGAGATAAATAAGCAGAAAGGGGAATTTTGGACACCTCCCCAGCTCTTCGTCGGTTGAACAAAATGACTTGTGTCAAAATTACCTTTGCCAGCTGTGTCCATGTCTGGGGGGATGTCTCTGTGGACAATTTACTGTGAAAATCTTGTTGTTGCACATCTAAATAGGAATGGAGAGTCTGGACATCTTTTGTGAATGGAAGCAACAGAGGAGTATTCCACTTGGACTCCTGAAGTGTTCTTAGTGATGCAGCCGATATCATTTCATTCCATCTAGATTCATACACTCTGCGGAATGTACGAGCATCTTTTGCTGCACTGTAGTTGCTCTGTACATTTGCACGGCTTTCAGCAAGCATTGAAATCTTTGTCAAGCTGTGTCCAATTTTGAGAGCTAGACTTGGGCACCTGTATGCTTTGGTTTCACTGTCATAGCCTGCCAGGTGTTTCACTGCTTGCACAACATGCATAAAATTGGCAGGTTTGATGTGATCTTGAATGGTCTTCAAGGGTGTGGTTTTCCTTGAGCATATCAGAAGCCTTCCCAGCTCTCTCAATTTCTGACGAATGTATTCATGTTTGCCAACATCATATCCAAGCCTGTTATACAGATGCTCACCATACTCCATGATACAGACATCAGATTTGACTACAGAATATACTTCATCTTGAACCATGTTGTTTAGCAGCTTCCAAAATTCTACCATGACACCAGGTGGTGGAGGTACAGCAAATGCGCAGAGGGCCTGGACACGTGTTTTGCCATGTTTTTGTGAAACACCAGGCTTGAACTTGCAGATCTTCATGTGCCTCCAAAGGATTTTCTTTGTGAAGAAGCCTTGGCAATATACACAATGCAGGAAATTCTGTGCTTGAGAATCCTGTTTTGGTTGCTTGCGAGGAACAAGATTTCCAACACCAGTATTTAATACCTCAACATTGTGTGCAAAGTTGCCCCTATTTCTCAAATGTTCCATATGCAGTCGTCTTTCTTTGGAGCCTTTTGGGAAGGACAGAGCCTGTGCAACCTCTGGCTTATTGTGATGAGCACGCTCCAAATGCCTTGCCATTTTTACAAGTCCCAACTTACAGTACAAACAATATTGCTTTTTGTTGTACATTCTTGACCCATTCTTCTTTTTACAGACAGCAGGTATGGAAAGTGAACCATCAGCCACTCCATCTACTGTAAGGAGGGAAGAGGCACTGTCAGGAAGATTTTGCTCCCGATCAGGTGTTGAGTTTTCTAACAGGGCTCCAGTGTCTCCCCCTCCACACTGTTTTGTTGAGTGACCACTACTTGTTCGTGTTGTAGGACAGGATACACTGCTTAAACATCGCCTTTTACGTCTCATACCAGAGTTGTTTCCTTTTCTTGAAGGTGAGCGTCCTCTGTTGCGCATTTGCTTTGAAGAGGCATTGTTCAGTTCTGTCAGTGAGAGACATCCATCTCTGACGTCAGCCATCTTCCCTAAGTTTGGAAATCTGAGCATGCTCTTTTTCTGGTCGAATGGGTCAATAGCTTCGCTTGTGTCTGTACCATCAGAATCCTCACTACTCTTAGGAATATATTCCTCTCCACTGTCGTCTGAGGTGAGGTCAAAAAGCTCATCTGAATCAAAATCAATCTGTCTGTTCATCTTCAGAAAAGAAAAAGTAAATTCAATTAAAGTCAGCACACTGATTAAACATTTGCTATGCACAGTTTACTTAACACAAGATGCAAACTATCAGTAAAGAAATGTTAAGCACATGCATTAATCTCTACATTGTGTGTGTTGCTTACCTGTATGCTTTTGGTCCTCCTCAACCTTGGAATAGAATCTCTGTCCTGGTCGGTGAGGCTAAGTTGAGACTCAGAAGTCAGACTCCATGTCTAGAGGGTCCAAAAGATATGTAATTTGCATTTGTACCAATGTACAAAAAGAACACATGTAAATGCTCAAAAAATGTATTAACATCACAATACCTGGCAGCTTGAATTAAACTGGGTGGGACTCGTGCATGGACTCTGAGATTCGTCAGAATCTGTGTAGTCTACAAGGGAAGACTTCATTCCAACATTGTTCGTTGGAGGAAGGGGTTCTGGTTCATCTGAGCCCTATAGAAGATCAAAGAAATAGTGAAGAAATAATATATGAATGACAACACACATACACAAACGTATACATATGTACATAAACTGGCATTTAAAAAACTTTGGAATCACCAAGACATTTTCATATTTTTAAAAAAAAGTGAGATTAACTTCATCATGGTGGCATTAAATTGATTTAAATATATAGCGAAGATATTACTTTTCTTAAGAATTGCTATTAAAGCTGGCAATGACAGATTTATAGATAATTACTCACATAAAACTGCAAAATACAATTTCAGCAAACATTACCTTAGTGTCCAGATAAGAAATTAATTTGGCTTATACTTAACTGGCAGAACTGAATGTACCTGTGACCAACAGCTGGTATGACTGGTACTATTTACACGTTTCATGTATCTGACTCAAAATCTAAGTTACTATTGATAGGTTCAAGTTGGCTGTGATTTCTGTCATACGCATGTTGCCTGCTATAGGACTGCTGTAACCTGAGAACAAGTAAAGGTGAAGTCTGGCAGGACTGAATTTACCTGTGACCAACAGCTGGTATGACTGGGAGAAAGCAAACTGAGCTCAAGTTCACTGACACATGTCATACATGTATTTTTTTTAAGTTTATGGACAGAAAAGAGACATTACTGTAACTCAATGTCTACAATATTATTTAGTTAGCGTGGACCCCACAATGACATGAGACCTGACAGGTGTGCTTGTATGAGAGGGAGTGGTCACAACCATAGACTGGTCGGACCCCATTAAATCACAAAAACCAGAATGTGCTTAATAGCTTACGTTGACTTCAGAGTTACACTGATGTAGACAAAACTAAAATTGACTTCCAAGTGCAAACATTGCACAGATTTGACTAAAACTCCAACAAGTAATTAAACAGAAGAGGCTTCAAAACTAAAGTAAGAACCAGTGAAAGACAGGAAAAGAAATTCAGACAAAAATTTGTACCTGCATCTTGGAGGATGAAGATCTCTCAGGAGTCTGCTCTGTTGTTCTGGAGATGTCAGCCTCGAAAGACTCAGTGGCATTCCACTGTCCTTCAACCTGAAGAATGAGTTCAACATTATTATTGAGTAGATGGTCAGCAGTAACATTATTTCAATTCAAACATAATATAAGCACATGTGAGAGACAAGGAGAAATGCATGTGGTGGCATTGTTTACACGTTTCCTGTATCTGACTCAAAATCTAAGTTACTATTGATAGGTTCAAGTTGGCTGTGATTTCTGTCATACGCATGTTGCCTGCTATAGGACTGCTGTAACCTGAGAACAAGTAAAGGTGAAGTCTGGCAGGACTGAATTTACCTGTGACCAACAGCTGGTATGACTGGGAGAAAGCAAACTGAGCTCAAGTTCAATGACACATGTCATACATGTATTTTTTTTAAGTTTATGGACAGAAAAGAGACATTACTGTAACTCAATGTCTACAATATTATTTAGTTAGCGTGGACCCCACAATGACACGAGACCTGACAGGTGTGCTTGTATGAGAGGGAGTGGTCACAACCATAGACTGGTCGGACCCCATTAAATCACAAAAACCAGAATGTGCTTAATAGCTTACGTTGACTTCAGAGTTACACTGATGTAGACAAAACTAAAATTGACTTCCAAGTGCAAATATTGCACAGATTTGACTAAAACTTCAACAAGTAATTAAACAGAAGAGGCTTCAAAACTAAAGTAAGAACCAGTGAAAGACAGGAAAAGAAATTCAGACAAAAATTAGTACCTGCATCTTGGAGGATGAAGATCTCTCAGGAGTCTGCTCTGTTGTTCTGGAGATGTCAGCCTCGAAAGACTCAGTGGCATTCCACTGTCCTTCAACCTGAAGAATGAGTTCAACATTATTATTGAGTAGATGGTCAGCAGTAACATTATTTCAATTCAAACATAATAGATCACATGTGAGAGACAAGGAGAAATGCATGTGGTGGCATTGTTTACACGTTTCCTGTATCTGACTCAAAATCTAAGTTACTATTGATAGGTTCAAGTTGGCTGTGATTTCTGTCATACGCATGTTGCCTGCTATAGGACTGCTGTAACCTGAGAACAAGTAAAGGTGAAGTCTGGCAGGACTGAATTTACCTGTGACCAACAGCTGGTATGACTGGGAGAAAGCAAACTGAGCTCAAGTTCACTGACACATGTCATACATGTATTTTTTTTAAGTTTATGGACAGAAAAGAGACATTACTGTAACTCAATGTCTACAATATTATTTAGTTAGCGTGGACCCCACAATGACACGAGACCTGACAGGTGTGCTTGTATGAGAGGGAGTGGTCACAACCATAGACTGGTCGGACCCCATTAAATCACAAAAACCAGAATGTGCTTAATAGCTTACGTTGACTTCAGAGTTACACTGATGTAGACAAAACTAAAATTGACTTCCAAGTGCAAACATTGCACAGATTTGACTAAAACTTCAACAAGTAATTAAACAGAAGAGGCTTCAAAACTAAAGTAAGAACCAGTGAAAGACAGGAAAAGAAATTCAGACAAAAATTAGTACCTGCATCTTGGAGGATGAAGATCTCTCAGGAGTCTGCTCTGTTGTTCTGGAGATGTCAGCCTCGAAAGACTCAGTGGCATTCCACTGTCCTTCAACCTGAAGAATGAGTTCAACATTATTATTGAGTAGATGGTCAGCAGTAACATTATTTCAATTCAAACATAATAGATCACATGTGAGAGACAAGGAGAAATGCATGTGGTGGCATTGTTTACACGTTTCCCGTATCTGACTCAAAATCTAAGTTACTATTGATAGGTTCAAGTTGGCTGTGATTTCTGTCATACGCATGTTGCCTGCTATAGGACTGCTGTAACCTGAGAACAAGTAAAGGTGAAGTCTGGCAGGACTGAATTTACCTGTGACCAACAGCTGGTATGACTGGGAGAAAGCAAACTGAGCTCAAGTTCAATGACACATGTCATACATGTATTTTTTTTAGGTTTATGGACAGAAAAGAGACATTACTGTAATTCAATGTCTACAATATTATTTAGTTAGCGTGGACCCCACAATGACACGAGACCTGACAGGTGTGCTTGTATGAGAGGGAGTGGTCACAACCAAAGACTGGTCGGACCCCATTAAATCACAAAAACCAGAATGTGCTTAATAGCTTACGTTGACTTCAGAGTTACACTGATGTAGACAAAACTAAAATTGACTTCCAAGTGCAAACATTGCACAGATTTGACTAAAACTCCAACAAGTAATTAAACAGAAGAGGCTTCAAAACTAAAGTAAGAACCAGTGAAAGACAGGAAAAGAAATTCAGACAAAAATTTGTACCTGCATCTTGGAGGATGAAGATCTCTCAGGAGTCTGCTCTGTTGTTCTGGAGATGTCAGCCTCAAAAGACTCAGTGGCATTCCACTGTCCTTCAACCTGAAGAATGAGTTCAACATTATTATTGAGTAGATGGTCAGCAGTAACATTATTTCAATTCAAACATAATATAAGCACATGTGAGAGACAAGGAGAAATGCATGTGGTGGCATTGTTTACACGTTTCCTGTATCTGACTCAAAATCTAAGTTACTATTGATAGGTTCAAGTTGGCTGTGATTTCTGTCATACGCATGTTGCCTGCTATAGGACTGCTGTAACCTGAGAACAAGTAAAGGTGAAGTCTGGCAGGACTGAATTTACCTGTGACCAACAGCTGGTATGACTGGGAGAAAGCAAACTGAGCTCAAGTTCACTGACACATGTCATACATGTATTTTTTTTAAGTTTATGGACAGAAAAGAGACATTACTGTAACTCAATGTCTACAATATTATTTAGTTAGCGTGGACCCCACAATGACACGAGACCTGACAGGTGTGCTTGTATGAGAGGGAGTGGTCACAACCAAAGACTGGTCGGACCCCATTAAATCACAAAAACCAGAATGTGCTTAATAGCTTACGTTGACTTCAGAGTTACACTGATGTAGACAAAACTAAAATTGACTTCCAAGTGCAAACATTGCACAGATTTGACTAAAACTCCAACAAGTAATTAAACAGAAGAGGCTTCAAAACTAAAGTAAGAACCAGTGAAAGACAGGAAAAGAAATTCAGACAAAAATTTGTACCTGCATCTTGGAGGATGAAGATCTCTCAGGAGTCTGCTCTGTTGTTCTGGAGATGTCAGCCTCGAAAGACTCAGTGGCATTCCACTGTCCTTCAACCTGAAGAATGAGTTCAACATTATTATTGAGTAGATGGTCAGCAGTAACATTATTTCAATTCAAACATAATATAAGCACATGTGAGAGACAAGGAGAAATGCATGTGGTGGCATTGTTTACACGTTTCCTGTATCTGACTCAAAATCTAAGTTACTATTGATAGGTTCAAGTTGGCTGTGATTTCTGTCATACGCATGTTGCCTGCTATAGGACTGCTGTAACCTGAGAACAAGTAAAGGTGAAGTCTGGCAGGACTGAATTTACCTGTGACCAACAGCTGGTATGACTGGGAGAAAGCAAACTGAGCTCAAGTTCAATGACACATGTCATACATGTATTTTTTTTAAGTTTATGGACAGAAAAGAGACATTACTGTAACTCAATGTCTACAATATTATTTAGTTAGCGTGGACCCCACAATGACACGAGACCTGACAGGTGTGCTTGTATGAGAGGGAGTGGTCACAACCATAGACTGGTCGGACCCCATTAAATCACAAAAACCAGAATGTGCTTAATAGCTTACGTTGACTTCAGAGTTACACTGATGTAGACAAAACTAAAATTGACTTCCAAGTGCAAACATTGCACAGATTTGACTAAAACTCCAACAAGTAATTAAACAGAAGAGGCTTCAAAACTAAAGTAAGAACCAGTGAAAGACAGGAAAAGAAATTCAGACAAAAATTAGTACCTGCATCTTGGAGGATGAAGATCTCTCAGGAGTCTGCTCTGTTGTTCTGGAGATGTCAGCCTCGAAAGACTCAGTGGCATTCCACTGTCCTTCAACCTGAAGAATGAGTTCAACATTATTATTGAGTAGATGGTCAGCAGTAACATTATTTCAATTCAAACATAATATAAGCACATGTGAGAGACAAGGAGAAATGCATGTGGTGGCATTGTTTACACGTTTCCTGTATCTGACTCAAAATCTAAGTTACTATTGATAGGTTCAAGTTGGCTGTGATTTCTGTCATACGCATGTTGCCTGCTATAGGACTGCTGTAACCTGAGAACAAGTAAAGGTGAAGTCTGGCAGGACTGAATTTACCTGTGACCAACAGCTGGTATGACTGGGAGAAAGCAAACTGAGCTCAAGTTCAATGACACATGTCATACATGTATTTTTTTTAAGTTTATGGACAGAAAAGAGACATTACTGTAACTCAATGTCTACAATATTATTTAGTTAGCGTGGACCCCACAATGACACGAGACCTGACAGGTGTGCTTGTATGAGAGGGAGTGGTCACAACCATAGACTGGTCGGACCCCATTAAATCACAAAAACCAGAATGTGCTTAATAGCTTACGTTGACTTCAGAGTTACACTGATGTAGACAAAACTAAAATTGACTTCCAAGTGCAAACATTGCACAGATTTGACTAAAACTCCAACAAGTAATTAAACAGAAGAGGCTTCAAAACTAAAGTAAGAACCAGTGAAAGACAGGAAAAGAAATTCAGACAAAAATTAGTACCTGCATCTTGGAGGATGAAGATCTCTCAGGAGTCTGCTCTGTTGTTCTGGAGATGTCAGCCTCGAAAGACTCAGTGGCATTCCACTGTCCTTCAACCTGAAGAATGAGTTCAACATTATTATTGAGTAGATGGTCAGCATTAAGAATAATAACCATAAGCAGTTTCAAAAATTCATTTTTGACAAACCTGTTTCCTCCAAGGCCAATCAGTTCCACCATAGTCATACGTTATCTCTTCTCCTGCATTAATGTCCCTCAAAGCAAATAGACAGAGGTGTGGTTTGCCTTTTGTTATGACCCTCTTCATTTTGCAGTTTGGATGCTTGTGGTCATCATTAACTAGTCGTCCAAGGCTGCCATCTTCTCGAGCTGCATCAACACTTCAGAAAGGTAACAAATCACTGATTGGCTTCATAAAATTAAATCACTGATTGTAATTTACCATCAGTCCTTAAAAAGAGAACTTCAGATACACAACACAGGCTACTTACTGATGGCTATAGTTGCTAACTAAATGACCATTTAATTATCACACATTTGTTTGAGATATGAAAAAAACTCAATTGTTCAGAAATGTAAAATTCAATCTAAGCCTTACCACCATGTTTTTTCTTGCCAGTAGAAGTCAAACATGAAAACAACACATCTACTGTGATATGCCCTCCTCCTCCTTAGAGATTCTTCAGAATTTATTAATTCCCCTCTGTACTCCACCACAAAGTCTCCTTTTCTGAAATGGGCCTTGGCAAACACCCCTCGACCTAGTGCACACACAGATACCATTACACTGTTGAAAGCTTTACAGTTATGTTATTTTTTAGTATCCCTAAAAGCTGCATATGCAGGAGCTATTTTTTTCATAAGACATCAATAACCACATGAAAGGATTAATAAAAGTTATAACTACAATAACCCCCAAAAAGTGAATAATAATTTTCTAGCTTTGGTTTGTGCATCCGCATCCAGTCAGGCCACCAGACCACAACTAATGTCATGCCCTAGTGTTGAGGATGGGAGAACAAAACGCAATGCCATTTCAATGCAACTTTCCATTTCTTTTCTTTACTAAACCCCTGGGTACAAGTAAGAGGTAAGTTCTGCTAGAACAACAATGTAGAATATAAACACACACACCTTTAAAAGAGTTAATGTATTGCACGTCCAAGTCTGCTGTCTTGTCCAGGACCTTGACAGCATGTTCTTCTGCATCCTGAAATGGTGGTTTCCTTCTTCTCCTTGCAGCCATTGAAAATCCTATAATTAAATACAGTGCAGTTTTAGTTATGTTAGACAACCAAATCTAGACCACTGGAGTGTTTGTCCAATGAATATGATGTAATCAGCGCGACAAAGTATTAAATGGCGGACACACGGGAGCTAACTAGCTAGTTAGCTAGCTAGCTAACTAAGCTATCCCGCTAGCTAGCTACTTCGCTAACGTTAGGTAGCTAACGTTATTTATTCTTCAGGTAGCTAATGTTATCTCCCAAGAGTAAAGAATATGCAATGCGCAAACTTTGTTGCTTTTTAACTTTTTTTAAACAGAACTACTCATGTTATTTGTAAGAAATTATCATGTTTATTTCAATATTTTAATGTTAACTTAAGCTATCTGACTCATGTTCAGGTAAATGTGAGCTTTTACCAGGTAAAAAAACGTTTCTTCATGATTTGACCACATGCTGCATTTAAATCATATCAAATCGGCTCAGTGCACTGAAATAAATCTTAATGTCATGTAGGCATAACTTACCTTTTTATTAACACCAGTCTCACTGCCATGTGCAGACACCAAAATGCCGTCGAAGTCTCCTCCGTCCGTGTGTCGAGTCAAGGAGCGCTTGTTTTGTATAGTGAGCACGTCCTATAAGGGTGGTCACGCTGTCATACATAACACTCCACAAGTCCGCCCACCAGGCATGGCACTACACACCAATCGAGGCCACCCAATCTGTCCATTTCATACCTGTACAAATAAGACTATTTATTTATCGATAGCAGTGGTGGACTGGCCATCGGGAGGACCGGGACAATTTCGGGGTGAGTGAGCGATGCCCCCACCCCTCGCAAACGGAGCGTCAGATGAGCCGATCAGCGCGATAGATAAAGATAAATATTATTATTTATCTTATACTTATACTTATTATACTGGTCAACTATTAAAAGTTTAGGGAGGCAAACATCATTTATTTTATATGTGAATATTATGGACATTACTGCATTTACAATAAACATTTCAATAAGCAATAAAACAATAAACATAAACATAATTTAACCATTATTCAGCGCTGATCATAGTAATTAGCCTGTGTTTGCAGTTAATTGGTTCAGTTACCTTAAAATTAGCTTAGCGTTAGCAGCTAATCAAGTTATAGTTAGCCTACATGGAGGTTGGCTGCTTGCACATGCGCACATGAGCACAGTGTGTGTTTGAAATTGAAAAGTGTGTGTTGAGGCTGTACCATCCTCTCCCACTAGGGGCCAGTACTGAGTTACCCCTCCTAAGCACACCTAAGCACAAACCGTTGGTTTTTGTGCATTGTGGGGCAACCCCTGAAAACTTCACAGGGCATTTCCTTGACCTTCTTTTCACTGAAATTGAGGTTATTTTTGTGGGGACCAGGTTTTTGGTCCCCACAAAAATTTTGGTCCACACGCTGTGAGTGTGCTGTCAGGTGTTGGTCCACACGATGTGATAAAGACAAACACACACACACACACACACACACACACACACACACACACACACACACAACCTATGTTTTTAATGGTTCAGTAGACCCATAGCTATGTTCATCACATGGTTTGGTTCGAAGCATTGTTATCTCAGTAAGGGCAATAAGGAATTATAAAAGAATGACCTAGGTCAGTGCCAAGGGGCATGTTAGTGTGTGTTTATGTGTGTCTGTGTGTGTGTGTGTGCGTGTGTGCGTGTGTGTATGTGTGTATGTGTGTATAAGGGAGAGACACAAGGAGAGACACAGGGAGAGACGCGTGTTTTCCCACAATTGTTAATAACCACTTGATATTCATGTTTACACACACACACACAAACACACACACACACACTTGCTAGTCAAACATAAAAATAAAAAAAAATGAATTCTTGAAAGCAGTGATCCAAAAAGAAAACAAGTCACTCTCAAGAGGAATAAGATAAAAAACCTTTTAATTAAAAATTGCCGCGACCCGGCCGACATGCTGTGGTCATTTTTAATTGTCTTGCAGCTCATGTAATAATAATATCTTTTTTCACTTGAGACAGAGTGCCTCGGTTTTCTTTATGAATCACTTTTGCAATTTAAAACTAGCAATTAAAGGAGCCAAAATCTTTCTAGTATCAGTCTGAATCTATCCTTCAAATGTTTCTAAATTCCATACAGGTCTATTGAAGTTACAGTAGTATGATAATACATAAGAATGGCGATGATGTGGCAGAAAGTGCAGTACAAGTGCGAAACTCTATTAAATTTCTATGAACAAAACAATAAATCAACATTTTCTGTGGCTGCTTTTTCTGTGTTCTAATAATTGATGTGAAATGTATCTGGTGTAAATAATTTGCTGTTACCTTTTCACGGTTGTCAAACAGCAGCAGGATCATTAAAATGTTTTTTCTTGAAGTGTCAAAACACGAACATGACTCCTCTCTTGAATGGAAGTTTGCTAGCTTGTTAGCATTTTGTGACTTCCAGATAATTAAATTATGATGATCACTCAGATGTTTGACAGCCGTGAAAAGGTTATAGGCGATTAACAACACTGTATACATTTCGCATAAATTATTAGAGCACAGAAAAAGCAAACACAGACAATGTTGATTTATTATTTTGCCCATAGAAATTGTCAGTGATCTTTTCATATTTTGAGAGGCAATTTTGAAACATGAAACACTATTTTTATAGAGCTACTTGGAGCTTGAGTAGCTGACAGAGTAATTATCTCAGTTAATCTGAATAACATGAGGTACGGGTGTTTCTTCCACAGAAGTCCAGTCTGCATCAGGATTCTTTCCACTTGTGCTGGTTTCTTATTTCCTCATTTGTCATTCCCCGGCACGGCGCTCTTCTCAGTTCCCTGCAGGCTTTTAGGAAATTCACCCCAGCATTCGCTCGGCGGGGCAGCGCGGCGGGGTCAACGGCTCTCACCCGAAGCCTCGTGGGTAATGTAGTATAATTGCCATCCTTACTTTTTGAAAGCCTCTACACCTCCAATTTTAGTCACACAAGAAGCCGGCTCACATTTGGAACAGCCAATATAGAGGCACAAAACAGGGAGGGCAGGGGGAATTTACAGCAAGTCTCTGTGGCCAAGAGCAAATAATGGTCCCATCAAGGTGAAGGTTTTCATACCAAAACATCATTATCCATTTTGGAAAACTTCTGCTACCTGAAAGTCTTTTAAAAACACAGATTCTACCTTTATATTTCTGGGCAAAGATCTTAAAGTGGTAATCCTCAGTGTCGTTGCTTAATTGAAGTGAAGTGTTGACATCTAAGCTAAGCGATCGTTTTTTTTTTTTTTTTGCACTGCACCTCCCAGAGATCACCTGTCAATCAAACAGTGTGGGCGGAGCTTGGATCTCCTGTTGATGCAGTTTGACGCCTGGTTCACACAAGATGCGTAGCGGCCACGGAACGGCCCCCGCAGCAGAGGCCGCTTCCTTTCAGCGGCCATGTTGATGGGTCAGGTCGTTTACTCCGGCTGCGGCGCGGAGCTCCGCTCACGGCTCGCGATCTGGAGCGCCAGTTTCGGCGTCTGGTCTATTTTCTCCGCATGCCTCGGCACGTATTTCACAAGAAAACACCATAGAAATACACTATAGATGGTCATATCTCCGTTATCTCACCACAGAAGCACAAATATATTAAATGATCTTACCAGGGTCTTCACTGTTATTGTTGATTAATCCATGTGCACTGATGCAAGTTTTAAATGCAACACATTATAGGATGGTGATCTATCTGGTTTTGAATTATCACTTGCCTTTTGAAAATTGCGTCTGTTATTGAATTGCCACAAAAGTAAACAAGGATACATGTTTAGGTTTGTTTATTTATAGACTACTTAATTTATTTAGGTCTATGTCATTATTTAAAGAGAGCGAGAGAGAGAGAGAGAGAGAGAGAGAGAGATCTAGGTCCCCTAGGCTTTCCTAATTATTGCCTTATCACAAGTCACGACTCTTGCTAAGAAAACAAACAAATAAACGTGACTGTTTTGATATGAGGGTTAGGTTTGTGAAGAAAGGGAGAAATGAAGAAGATGGAAGATATAAAGTTAATCCCTGATGTGGAAAAGTACAGTGAGCTGTCAGCATTGAGTGGAGAAATAAGCTTCTTGTGTGAACAGCCCAACTGCGACTCGCACAAAATCGCGGTACTTGGCCGCTACGCATCCTGTGTGAACCAGGCGTGAGTTTCTCTTTTCTCTGTCTGTTCAGCCATGGTGGCTATCACTGCTCATGCTAACTACCCAGTTCTTCTTCTTCTGTTGATTCCATTCTACAAACTGGAAATGTAAAATGCATCACTTCCTGTCTGGCAGAGGATTTTTCTTTTCCTATTTAGAGCAGTAAATGGAAAAAGCTTTCACGAACTGGGCAGAGGTTCAATCACTATTGTGTGACATTAATTAGCGATAGTGTGATAGATAGCGATAGAGTATCAAAAGGGACATTTACTTACATGAAAATGACTCATAACTTTAAGAGTCACCCGTGATGTGCTTCACTTTCATGCCAGCAATCATTCTGTAAGAGCTTTTTTCCTGATGGTTGATGTTTCATTTCAGAATGAAACTCTCCACATCCTTCTGCAGTGTCCTGGCGGCTCAGCGGGCGACACAGTAGCTGTTATCTTTGGCTTTCAAGCTGTGCCGCATGTCAACCCAGGTTTCAGTTGAGGACAGCTCATACTCCACCTCCAGCAGACAGGAGAAGAGATGATAGTTACTCAAAGACAAAAGCAGAAGGGAGGTGCAGTGGTGAGAGAGGCGGTCGTATAACCAACAGATCACACTTTCGGTCCCTGCAGCAGCCGAGTGTCCTTGAGCAAGACACCGAACCCCCACTTTATCTCTCAGTGTGAGTCTTTCTGCATAACAGCATCAGTGAAAATACAAAGAAACTTTTTGTTTTCCAATACAGACTAACATTTAGTTGTGGGGGCAGCCAGGTGGTGGCACTCCACGTAACCAATATCTGATATTCCCAGCTTACCCCATGCAATGTTCCCCATCTGTCACAAGTGTTTCCTTTGTGCTGTGAGAGCCTGGTATCCCCAGGTTAGCAGCCAGATATTGGCACTAAATTGGACAGGAGAGCCAGATTTTTATTCAGCCCGACATTGTTTGGCGCGATGATAGCGAACCGCAGCAAAACAAGTTAGCCCGAGAGCACCCGGCTCTGCTGGGTGTAAACTAGCCCGGGGCAGAGGCTACATCAGATAGGCAGCAGTTGGTGCTGATGGTGCCATGGATGCTGTAATGTGCACAGTGGCATAGAGCTGCTGCTGGACTGAAAACCTCAGAACTCCTATTTAGAAGACTTTTCACAGTTTTGCATGATTTAAAAATTGTTGTATTTTTCTCATATTCGATTGAAGGATGAATATTTTTCATCTTCATCTTGTCTTTCTACTTGTTCCACTCCACAGGGAGGTCAGAGGTCAGAGGTCAGAGGTCAGCTACAGAGCAGCAGCCCTGGGATTCAGCGTCTTGCTCAGTGACACTTCAGCAGGGCAGATGCTTGCTGTCATGAGGGACTGAAGCCAAACCCTCTGGTTGAAGGATGATTTCCCTCCTCACAAAGCCACCCTGCTGCTGAACATGGTCATTCGTGTGCTGAGTATGTTTTATGATCCTATAGTCCATGAAACTCATTTGAATTCCCTTTAAAGAATTAAAAAACTGACATGGTCATCGATCAGAATGTACATTAGGAAATCCCAATTCATGACATACGGACTTCTTGGAGATACACAGTTTTTATGACCAAAACCTTAACCCTAACCTTAACCAAAGTTGTTTTACATGCCTAAACTTAACCATTGGCTAACCTTTTCATGTGACAAACACAACTTGTGTTCTTGTCACATAATCCTTTTGTGGTGTCCACAACATGTAATCTGTGTTCAGAGTTTATGCTCATTTCACAAACCTTTGTGAGATTGCATTGAAATATGACAACAGTGGAAGAAGGACCACATGATGTTATGAACAAGACGAGGCTGTGGATGATGTAATGTGGACAGTATCTTCTGAACTTCTCAGGAATTGAGAAAATCTGGTTGAATTTCCAACGTCTCTCCAATAGTTTGACTTGGTGCCGATGTCACAAAACATTTTCTAGACATGAAGGACAATATCATCTGTCAAATATAACATCTGTCAACAGCAAAGTGAATAAGGATCAACAGAAATGCATTTTGGTTCCTAGACAAGCTGGAACGTGAGTGAGTTAACCCTTTGTGGAGCAGATGAAACTAAAATAAAAACTGGAATTAATATCAAACTGATGATAGGGACAATTTTAGGTCTTCAGAAAAGAAGTAATCGTCAAATTCTGTAATCAGAATACACTATTTTTCTAGGTAACGTAACAGAATACAGCTACATTACACCCCATATTATGGCATCTTTACTTCCTGGATGTATTTCCTGTTGAAACAGGATGTTGGGGCGGGACATAGTGCAGTGAGGGATCATTCAAAAGTCTAAATCAATGGAATTTGAGTCAATTTTAGGCTATTTTATTTGATGGGAGGGGTGTTGTTCAAAAATCTGATGGTTTTATTTGTTAGTTTTATTGGTTATATTTACGCCTGAGGTCACCACCAAAGATACTCTGTTTTCCAGATCATACACCACCAAAGATACTCTGTTTTCCAGCTCATAGCCAACTCTGTTGGCTATGAGCTAAGACAGCATGATGGAGCTAAGCTGTTATTGTGTGAATGCTAATGGGAAAACTTGGCTTCTGTGGACAGTGGTGCTAGAGCCAAGGGGTGCTCATCTCTCTCTCTCTCTCACTCTCTCTCTCTCTCACTCTCTCTCTCTCTTTCTCCCCCTCTCTCTCTCTCTCTCTCTCTCTCCCTATTTCCACCTCTGCTACCTACCATTCCTCTCTGATTCACTCTCTGTCTCTTTTCATGCCTTCCACCTCTTCCTCTGTCTCTTTACCTCCCTTTTCCCCCTCTCCCTTGCTTTTTCTTTTACCTCTCGTTCTCTCTCTCTCTCTCTCTCATTCTCTCTCTCTCTCTCTCGCTCCCTCTGCTGTCTGATTTGCAGGGTTTGGAAACCCCTGCCACAGCCATGAATGCTGTTATTGTAGAGCATCAATGCTAATATGCTGTGCTTGGCCCTATGGCAGACGGCGATAAGATATTTACATAGACGGAGCGATGCCGGCTCTATTCTAGCCAGCGGTTGGCACTGCTATAAAGAACGCTGAGTACCGTATCAATGCTAATATGAGAAGCTTGGCCCTGGTGGCAAACAGTTGGTGACATATTTACACACACATAGAGGACCTGGCAACATTATAGAAGTGATTGGCACTGCTATAAAGAAATTTAGGGAAGCAGGATTTGATTTTTGCCAGCGTGATGTGAAATTTTGCCTCCCGTGAAAATGCGGCCCTCTAGCGAGTCTGCACTTGCTGATGGCAACAGCTTGAAGTGGTTTGAAGAGTATGACATACAGCGCCGCACTGATGGCACTAAAACACTATAAGACATTAACAAAATGCTAGATTTGTTACTTGGGAGAGTGAGTTGTAGAGCTTGAAGGCGGTAATATGTACAAACCAGCCTCTTTCTAGTTCTCCTCACTGCCTTGTTATGTGAGACTTTAATTCCTGAGGGGAATTTCATCTTTTCTCTTGCAGGATCAGATTCAGCGTTTTGCGCAAGGACACTTCAGCAGGGCGGATGCTTGCTGACACGGGAGTTTGAACCCAGAACCTCTGGTTAAAGGACACTCTCCCTGTTTGCTGTGTCACCCTCCTGCCTACCACTTACACTTCTTCATTACGGGAATCGTTCACCCAAAAATAAAAGTTCAGTCATTATTTACTCCCCCCATGTGCGCTGAAACTCCACTGATCGCTGTAGCCGCTGCAGTTCCATCTCAGCCTTCTCCCAAACTGCTGTACAGCACCATTATCTTAAGTAGTTTAAAGGAACAATTCACCCCAAAATGAAAATACAATCATTATCCAGTTGGGCCAGTTCACCCCCGTAGTTCCATCTCAGCCTTCCAAACTGTTGAAGTGTTTTGTAGCCAAACAATTGCACTGTGGATCAAAAGTTCAATATTTATCTCATTATCTCCCATAATTTCCTCACTGAAAATGCTCCGGTCAAACTACAGAACTCTGGTGGGAGACTCCACGCTTGCTACTGTAGGACGCACATGACCAGATCGTCACCATATGTACATTGTAACTCTGGTCCTCTTTACACCTGGCATTAAAGGGTAACTTCGGTATTTTTCAACCTTTGTGTGTAAGTGACTAAAGGGGACAACAATTTTTGAAATTGGTCCAGTATTGAGCGAGATCGCTTCAGCCGGCAGCCGCGAAACGAGCTGCAATGTAATCCGACGGGGCAAATCACACCGCCAATGTACGTCCACTAAAAGTTCTTGTTTTTGCCACTGACAGGCTCAGATTGTTATTATAAGTGTCTGACAACATTATGGAAAGGACCCTACAGAGAAATGAAACGTTTTTCTTTACCTTTCGCTTGATCCTGTCTGTGTGTAACTTCCTGCAACAACTCAACTCTCGTGAGACTTGAGCGAGACTTGGTTACACACAGACCGGATCAAGCGTAAGGTAAAGAAAACGTCTTTTATGTGTCAAGTGAGTTTCATCATCCTCGGGCCCTTGAAACCCATTACAAACTAACTGCATATTTTCAGTACCTCGGTGTCAATAAACACAAGCTTTACTTTCTTCCTTCCAAAAAAAATAAATTAATTCTGATATGTCGTTTTGGTCCAACAACAGTGTTTTTGTTTTTGCAGTTTGATTGCCAGTTTAGCACTAACTGCAAATAAATGAAGTGTCCTTTTGATGCAGCCTTATAAAGCTTTTGAAAAATGGCCTTGCAGAACAGAAGTGGCTGTTGACACTAACGCTGCTGGGGTGGCAGCAGTTTGGCATCACTGTGCTGACTGCAGCTGTAGTCAGTAGTAAAGTAAAACCTTGGCTCCATGATACTCAATTTAGTTTTTATTTATTCCCTTGTTGCTCTGTAAAGCACTTTGATATGAACCGGTTTATTGAAGTGTGTTGTGACTAAATTTGGCCTGACTTTTATAGATTATTGTGTTCTCAATGCCTTTTTTGTAAAGCAGAAGGCTGACAGAGACCTTGCTGTTTCTCAGATACACCCTTCTGAACAGTAATATACATTTGCTTTATTAGATACACCTGCTGCTTAACGCAAATAGGCTGCTCCTCCAAACAGCGAATCATATGGCTGCAACTCAATATATCGTTTTTTGTTCGACCAATGGGCGAGATGCGTGAACCAAGCAACTTTGTGGTCTGACTGTTGGTTCAGCAGCTCAGAGACAGCTGCCCTCCTGGGATTTTCACACTACAGTCTCTGGAGTTTACAGAGAACGGTGCGACAAACAGAAAACATCCAGTGGGTGAAAACAGCTTGTTAATGAGAGAGGTCAGAGGTCAGAGGAGAACGGGCAGACTGGGTCAAGCTAACAGAAAGGACACAGATGCTCCAATAACAGTCTGTACAGTCTGTGGAGTGCAGAAGGGCATCTGAACAAGTTGTTTCCCTTATGATAAATGGGCTACAGCATCAGATGACCAGCCACTACTAGACTCCACTACTCGGCCCATAATGTTCTCAACTCCTATATGATTTTCACATTGATTTTCCATGCTGTTAGTGAGTATTTAGTCATGCCTTACTTGTGACCCAAGGGGAAAATTTGTGTTTTCTTTGACGCCCCCTTCACAGGGAGGTCAGAGGTCAGCTGTAGAGCAGCGCCCTGCAGCTGGTAGGGATTCAGTAGACACTTCAGCAGGGTGTTGGGAGATCGAACCTGAGACCTTCTGGTTTCAGAACGGTCTAACTGCACACAAAGTGTGGTTTTTCCAACATTTTCAAAGTTGCAGTTCATATTCTGCATACAGTTATGTGCTGAGTAGTTTGCGTTAAGTCATGTCATCATAGCTTTAAGCCAGACAGGCAGACATGACCAAGAAGCTCTCCTGAGGTGACACATCATTACTGAGAGAGAGAGAGAGAGAGAGAGAGAGAGAGAGAGAGAGAGAAAGAGAGAGAGAGTTGGTAAGGAGATGACACTTCTATTTCCAGGACCTGCCAGATTCCCCTGGGCTGCTAGAATTAAAATGCTGCTGTTCTAGAATTAGAATGCCAGGGTTCTACAATTAGAATGCTGCTATTCTATAATTACAATACCGGGGCTCTAGAATTGCAGTTAAATTCTGAATTACAGCGATTTTAGAATCGAATTACTGGTGTCCTACAATTAGAATACCGGTATTCTAGATCTATAATTGGAATGCTGCTCTTCTACAATTAGAATACTGCTGGGATTGAATTCGAATTGGAATGCCCGGGTTCTAGAATTAGAAAGCTGTGATTCTACAATTCTGGAAAGTTGGGAGTCAAGAATGTGAACGTTGGGGTTCTAGAATCAGGATGCTGTGATTATAGAATCAGAATACTGGTGTTCTATAATCACAATGCTAGTGTTCTAGAATCAGAATGCTATAGTGTTCTAGAATTACAGTGTTGGGATTCTAGGATTAGAATACTGAGGTTCAACAATTAGAATTTACTACTTCTGCAGTCCTGCAGCTCCAGCCATGACAGAGACAACCAGAGACAGAGAGTTAATGTATTTAACATAATCTCATTTGATATCATATGCTGTTCTGCCAACATCGGTTTCCTTCTTGTCATACCAATGAAGAATATTTGAGTTTGAATTCAAAGACAGAGAAAAAAAGAGTCAGAGAGAAAGAGAGAAAAGAGAGAAGGGCAGAGAAAGGGAGGCAGGAAGGCTGCGAGAGGAAGATAGCTGGAGAGAGACAGTGATGACAGCAACATTTTTCCAAACTTATAATGAACTTCAACCAACCTCACACTCGTACGGGTGTGAGACAAAGCAGCAGAGAGTTGTGCTTAAATGTGCAAGAGGGAGAGTGGAGTTTGAGTGTGAGAGAAGGAGAGACAGAGTTGAGTTAGAGTGTGAGAGAGGAAGCGATCCAATCCACTGATTTCCCCAGGGAGTCCACCAAAATAAAATATAGTGTAGCCTTAATTATTCATAGAAGTTAACTCATTGGCCTGGCTGGGATCCTACCACTAGCTGAAGTGTGTGTGTGTGTGTGTGTGCGTGTGTGTGTGTGTGTATGTCTGAAACACACACTCACTGCTCTGCATTAGGAGTGCTGACTCACAAGTGCGTATTCATGAGATGCAAATCACAGAAAACTTAAGAGTTGAACAGAGAGAGAACGAGATGGAGAGTCAGTCAGGAAGAGAGTGACACAGAGATTAAAGAGAGAGTGAGAGAGAGAGAGAGAGAGAGAGAGAGAGAGAGAGAGAGAGAGACAAGACTTAGAGAGTGAGAGTGATAATAAGAGATGTCAACTACATCAAATTAGCCCGTCTCTGACCTCACGCATTGTGCATTTCACATCCATCCATCACTGTGATGTTCTGCTGGCCCCAAACGCAGCAGCAAACATTCAGCTTCAGGAATTTGATGTTTGTCGGCCTTTAAAAAAAAAAAAAAGCAGTGTGGACAGATGAGAACGCTGTAATGAGCTGCCAGCAACCCCCCGACCACTGAGTCTGATGTTAACTTTCATAAAATATCAGACAAAATATCTGGTTCGCTGCTGAAATACTAATGTCGGAATTATATTAGCAGTGGTTGGCAGTGGAAAATGAGGATTTGTTCAATTACAAACTGCACTAGGCAAAGATTTCTTCAAAAGCCAGGAATCATGCAACGTGACAGACTTCTTCTTCTCAGTGTCTGGTGGAGGAGGTGAAGAGGTCCATCTTTCTCTGGACGAGCGCTCGCCCACAGATGTTTAGGAGACTCTTTTGTATATTGCTCTTAAGTATCAATCTGTCACTTTCTGTGCGCAGAGAAGATTTCCCGCCAGCGTCCCTATACTGACACCAGAATGTCATTTGGGCAGGTAGAGTGAATCTACGGTTTCTCGATTAGGGGGCCCGGGACGCTGTTCTCTGTCGCCGCCCCGCTTTGTGACTGAGGCTGATAAGATGTGTGTATTTTTCGATAAAAAAAAATCTTGCCTAGTGCAGCTTTAACTGTTATTTCTTTCACTAGAAGTCAGCCCAGTGACAGAATATATAAGAATAACTCTTCTGATCAGAGCTTTCACACTCTCCACCTCCAGTATAGACAGACAATAAAAACACTGTCAGGCTGGGGGTCTAAAGTCTAAAATATATCTGCCTGCAGGCTTCTTGACATGAAAAAGTTTGGGAAAGTTTTATGTCACAAATAGTAATGTCAGGTGCCATGTAATATTACAGGTGTTGTGACATGATCTGTAATTGAAGCAGATCTCCTGATACAGGTGGGATGTCATCGTTTCAAAGCATCATAGTGAAGTCTCAGATACAATGTCATAAAGGATTATTAAATCTAAAATATGCAACTTTTCATCTTGAAGCAGCAAAGTGTATTGCCTTTGATTGTCTGATGAACTCTGTGGGAAAAGCTTGTAGCTTGTTGTTAGCTTTTCTGCCACACATTTAGCTTCTCTGTTCTTTCTTTTCTTCCTGCTTTTCCTCCATTGTTGTTGTTGTTGCTGTGACTTCCTGCTCTGTGTCCGCCAGCCTTTTCTTCTTCTTCTTCTTCTTCTTCTTCTTCTTCTTCTTCTTCTTCTTCTTCTTCTTCTTCTTCTTCTTCTTCTAGGGATTTCGGCAGTTTAGATGCTTCAAACCGCTAGCCTCACCTTGATAGCCACAACCAGCTCACCACTCACCCATAAGATACGCCCACAGGGAATGGGATACGCCCCAAAACATCATTGAAAAATTAATTTCAGGCTTTTTTAATGTGAAAAAAAATTGCATATTGCAGCTTCAAATCCCTCTCCTATGGCCGTAGGATACTAGTGTATAAGGTTTCTTAAAGAAATACAGTGACATTGGGCTGAAGACTTACCATCATCTAGCAAAAATACTGGTGGCATTTTCACCTCAAGCAAACAATACGCGTATGATCACTGGACGGTCAAAGCCAGCTTAGCATCATGTTAAAAGCACTAAATACTGACACATCACACAAATGTTAAACTGCTACCAGTCTTTTCTTTCATCAAAGAGATTATCTGCCACTTAGATGTCAAGTTCTCATTATGAAACATGGAAGCTGCCAGTTAAATACTCTGGTGTTTTTTGCTGCTTCACATTTATATACACAGTATAAAAAGAGAAAGTTCATAAGTGAAAGAAACAGTTTTAAACAGATGAGACAGCTGTACTGAGATGCCAGCAACCCCCAACCTCACTGTCTGATGTTGCGCTTTATAAGACATCAAAGACACCTGGTTCACTGGCTGAAATACTAATGTCAGAATGGTATTAGCAGGTGGAATATGACACCGTGTAATATTACAGGTCTGCTGACATGATCTGTAATGGAAGCAGATCTCCTGATACAGGTGGGAGTGTGATGACTCCAAGACAGCTGGGTGGAGAATAATTAAAATCTCTTTTTTTCTGCTGTAAATCAATGTTTAGCTTATACAGTGTATGATTAACAATTTCTCTAAAAGGAGCGTATGATTGGTTAACGATGTCTCTAAAAAGAGTGTATGATTGGTTAACAATTTCTCTAAAAGGAGTGTGCAGTGTTAATGATTTCTTAATGGTTTACATGAGAGGTGTGAACAGTGTGTAAAGTTCCTCAGCTGTTTCTAAGCTGTTTTTAGAGTGTGGAAGTTTTCTCATGTTTCTAATAGAGATGTGCGCACTATACGTTTTCTCAGCTGTTACTCAGATTCACAGTTTGCACAGGGAAGAGCGCCAGCTTCATCTCCAACATGACCGAACCAGAATGTCATGCTATTCACTGTGTGCAATGAGTGAAAGCTGCCTAATAGCACTGGTCAGAAAATAAAGCCTCTTTTTGTGCCTGTCATGGTCTTGAATACGTAATTTTCTATGTAAATCGCATATAATATAGTGCATATACAGTAAGATGCATTGAAAGGTGGCGGCCATACAGAACGGCTGCTGTCATTACTGCAAGACCATTACTGCAGGATCTTTGCCAGCAAGTCAGGCAAGCAACAGGAGGGAAAAAAAGCAAAACAGATGCCAGAAGGTACATAACTAAATGCCACAAATAAACATTATAAAATGGATTACATAAAGACTTTTATATCATTTGCATATTTCTACAGTTTTCACAGCTTGCCTTTAACTTGACATTTGGATTAGTTTTGTGTACTGTTTGCATTTGTTGACAAAGAAGATGGAGGACAGTCTCAGGATGCCTATTACAGAAGGACCAATTTATATTAATGTGGAGGGCGCTCCAATTACAGACAGTAGGGTGCAGCGGTGCCAGCCGTAGTGGATTAGTCTTAAAGCTGAAGCACGCAATACGCTCTTGCATTTGGTGATGAAGGGGCTGTTTGTTTGCACAGTGCCCTCTCGGAGGGTTTGTTCGCACCACAACTTGATTTGTTAGTAAATAAGATATAACCTTTAGCTCAAGCAACTGAGGCACAACAAATGCAGAAATTGCCCTTGTAACATTTTCACTTCATTATGTAATAACACCCGCATTTTGTAATAATCTGCCGAATTTTGTAATACACAGCCTGAACGCAATATGTAATAAATTTCCCCGCATTTTGTAATAAATTATTACATATTGCGGTGGTTATTACAAAATACGGGAGTTGCACTTTTTTTTTGATGAAAATGTAATAATATGGTGCATTATGTAATAACCAACCAAAATGGATGTCTTCATCATAACAACAATGTTTATTTTATGCATACTAGCATGAATCATACTGACTCAATTGGATTTCTGATATACAAACAGTTCAGTTTTAACTTGCAAAAACTACTTAAGTAGAAAGAACTTTTCCTCTCCAACATGTCCTTCACTTAAAACAGGCCATAGCTTACATGTTAGACACACATATAGCGTAGCAATAGCTGTATATTACAAAATGCGGCAGATTATTACAAAATGCGGGTGTTATTACATAATGAAGTGAAAAATTATTACATTTTGTCGAGTTATTACATAATGCAGTGTCATTACATAATGCGTTGTTATAGCCCTCGCTACACAATCTTAGTGAATCTGGACCTCAGTGTGTTTCTTAACTGTTTCTAAGAGGGGTTTGCGTATGACACCATGTGATATTACAGGTGTAGTAGCATGATCTGAAAAATATGTCTTAACACAGGTGAGATACCTTGCTTTCCATTTGGTAGACTCACCATTGCAGTGAGGTCAGTGTAGAAGTCTCAAAGACAAAGCGATTTCTTTGCACTTTCTTTCATAGCGTCGGTAAAGCGTCGGTCCCACAATTTGACAAGTCAAAATGGGGTTTTCCCTCCCTGTGTATGATGTTTGGTAACTGCTTCTTCTTTTCTGTGGTGGGCAATGTGGTAGCTGAAAGGTTAAAGAGGAACTAAACCCCATACCCAAATTTGTGGTGAAGCCTGGCATCTAATGGTGAACTGAACTGGCCATCTGCTATTGGCTGGTCTTTGATGCAGGATGACACCTTTTGTAGTCTATAGAAGATGATACCACCTGGCACCAAAGACCAGCCAATAGCAGATGGCCAGTGCAGTAGCCTACTTTTCACCATTAGATGTCAGGCTTCATCACAGATTTGGGTTTGGGGTTTAGTTCCTATTTAAAGAAGCTGTCTGGATGATTTGAATCCCCAGACTGGTTGGGAAAATCTTGGAGGGGGAACTGAGTGAGTATGGTCAACAGTGGCAGATTGGTTGTACTGCTCAGCTCCCAGGTGTAAATGTGTGTAACTGTATACAAAGCAGGGTGGTGATGAAAAAGAGCCAGTGGACTCTACTTCCTGGGTATGTAAATGGTAAAAAAAAAAAAGTCTGGAAAGGTAACTTTATGGTTAAGAAGGTACTGCATGTGATTTTACAGAAAAGGTATTTTTTTTGCGTGACATGCACTAACGTTGCTAACAAATGCTAACATATTCTACCTCAAATCTATCAAAAAAAGACTCAGGTAAGGTCTTTTGGGTGAAAATGACTCATATGTTCAGACAGAAACCTGAGCTGTCCCATTGCCTGTTCCTATATGACAGCTGTTTGGAGGGCAGGATGCATCTTCCATCAGCACAGAGCAGAGAGGTGTGGGAAGAGAAATGGCTACAGCTGTACCTGACCAACATATCAAGGCTCCTCTGAGAGAAAACTTCAGCCAAATTACCTCTGTGTGTGTTTTCCTCATTTACATTCACTGAGCTCCATCACCTCCCCTCTGGCTGCGTCGGTAAGACCCGGCGTTGATAGGCAGAAATGATTCATTATGAGGAGGAGTGGGAGAAAAGGTTCATCTCCAAGATCTGCCACATGTCAGAGGAATCAGCGGGAAGCAACTTTTGGAGTGTGCGAGTGTGTGAGTGTGTGTGTGTTGTTGTTGCAGACGAGCCTGTCCACCTCCCTGCTGCTGCCTTTCTTGCAGTTTCACTAGTTTGACATTCTCCTATTAAAGAATGGAATAACAATGGGAAGAACAGTGAGGTAAGCTACACAGAAATGGAAAGGGTGTGTAACGTCAGGCTTTGACGCCCCCGCTGGACTGTGTGTGATGCGTTGATTACTAGAGGAGAACGGGATGTGATGTGGGAGGAGAATGCAGGTTTTGGGACGACAAAGGTGAGTAAATTGAGATGGAGAGGTGGGGAGTTGGTGAAAAACCCAAACGGGGAGTGTGATACTTTGGATGACTGGAGTGTGTATAAAAGCATGAGAGGTAAGTTCATTTAAGATATGCTCAGCGAGTGCATTTAATAAACTAAAAAACTGATCATAGTCCCACTAAGGCAATTCCCTGATTATTCCAGTGTTCATGTAAACAGCAGAGTGCGATTTCCTTAAACGGATAATGGCCGTTATCACATTATGAGAAACCCGGTTAACACAGCAGGTTTCTGCCCGATACATCTGTACATGAGCGTGAACGTAACCGGATAGACACTGTAAAAAACTACAGGAATTTTATAGTGTTAACAGGAGATAAAAATACCATAAAGTCACAACTCAACATTAAGTACCACAGTACCACCAACTACAGTATAAGTCTCTATAGGAATATATAGTGTTACAACAGGAGATAAAAAATACCAGTAACTACTATAAAGTCACTATAAACTCACTATAGCATAATACAGACACTGTAAGAACCTGCAGGAATATTATAGGAATATATCAGTGATTTCATAGAGAGATACGATAGTTAAGAAATCCAACTGTGACCGAATCATGCGAACTGGGGTTTTCCTCGTTATCACATTACTAGACTGCATGTAAACGTGGCAGTCGAATTGTTGCCATAACCTGATTATTTCCAGTTATTAGTGAGCATGTAAACACGCTCCATGATCACATATACAATTGTTATTTTCAACCAAGCAATCTGATCCGAAGGTCAAAGACACATTCCAGCTGTTCTGATCGTTCCTGTGAAGCAAAGCTAGCTGTGCTTTATTGATTACCAGGGAGTTAGTTATCAATCTTTCATTTTCTTCCATTTTTCTGTCTTATGAATGTATATTATTTAGAGGAAAATGTTTCAGTCGGTACACATGCATTGGTAACTGCTGTATAAAAGCCATAATACCTCACCCCTTAGTACATATGGGCTCCATAGCTGCTCTGTTTAGACGGCACAGAGCCCCAGACCCTGCATAAGGGAAATCCAGCGTGCGCTCGTACTCCAGGCAATACGGTAGAAGTTACACAAGCATCGACCTGCTGGAGGCTGCTGGCTGAACATCCACACACCAGGAAGGAGCTGAGTGATGCCTTACTGAAGTCAAGGCATGAATTAAATATTTTCAGCGATTCTTTCAGTTCCAACAGCGCTGAGTTTTTAAAGTCAACACAGTTTCACTCCCTCCAATCATGCGAACCCTGAAGTGTATCGTACTTGTTTGCTTGTAATCATACAGTTTTTTAACAAGTTTCAAAAGCCCATGGGCCTGAAACACACTCAACAAGCTTTCAATTCAAAAGATGAACACAAACATACTAGTCAGTTAAAGCGTTGCAGGTTTCTCTGGGATCCAAAACTGGGTTAAAAACAGGGTCAGGTTCGTTTCCAGCTAATCATTAAAAATACCCCAACTGCCCCAAAACGTACCCCTAACCCACCATTATAACCGCTACAAAAGACTGGAGGGAGCGACTCTACTGTTGCAAACTTGCCATGTTGTTCCCCAGTTCATTCAGAGCCCAGAATATAAACCAGTATACTGCCAGGCCTTCTGTGCACTGTCCCATTATGAAAAACAGGTCAGAACCCACTTATCTCCAAAAACTTCAAGTTTTTGAGGAAAGAATTATTTATTTTCATTGACTCCCATTCATTTTTGACAAGGTTTACAGGCTCTACGCTGATTAAACTCACTCCACACATAAACAGCCGTGTAATCTGATGATTCAAATTGGAAATTAGGGAAATACTAAAATACTGAACAGGTTCAGTGTTGCATATTTCTGTAGGATCCAAATGCGGGGTCAAAAACTAGCGACAGACGAGCAAACCGTCATCAAAAACGCCCCACAATTAGCCCCATATCTTCACAACAATTCTTCCCCTTAAACTATAATTACGAAAGCCACTAAACATCAGAGGATTGTGGTTAAACTCACCGCGTCGTTCCGCTATTCATTTAGAGCTCCAAATATAAACCGATACTCTGCCAGGCCTTCTGGGGCTTGTTCCATTATAAAAGACCAGTCATGCTTTCCTCCCTCCATTACTCCCCAAACTTTTATCCACAACTATTTCATTACAGCCATTTCCCAGCATTTTAATAACCATAAACCAAGACGGCAACATTAGCAGGCTCACTGGCTCCGTCCCCAAAGCCCTTCAGCTGAACTATGATGACTCTCAATGTGTGTGTGTGTGTGTGTGTGTGTTTTTGTGTTTTTGTGTGTGTGTACTGTGTTTATGTGTTGTGAGTTTGTGTGCGTAGCAGAAAGTATATGGTGAGTGTCTGTGTGTTTGTGTGCAAGTCAGGGTGTGTGTGTGTGTGTGTGTGCGTGTGTGTGTGTGTGTGTGTGTGTGTGTTTGCTGGTCAATCAGGGCAGCTGGAACATTCTCTGCATGTTAATTCCTCTGCTCCCTGAAAAGTCATTATAGAAGCCATCGCTCCAGCAATTAGCCAGCACTGTGTAATGTAATTGAAACGGCAGGCTCTGTGTGTGTGTGTGTGTGTGTGTGTGTGTGTGTGTGTGTGTGTGTGTGTGTGTGTGGTGATTGAGTTGCCACTCTGAGTCGGTCTCAGAATTCTGACCCTGAGTGTTTTCATTATTGGTTAATTTATTTTAGGAGACAGCTGTATGTGTGTGTGTGTGTAAGAGAGAAATTATTTGCATGCCTGCATATGTGCATTAATTTATACATGCATTTTTGTGTGTGTGTGTATGTGTGTATGCTTGCACGTCTCCATGCATGTGTGTGTGTGTGTGTGTGTGTGTGCCATGTGCCTGCGTGGATGCTTATGTGCATGTGTGCTTATGTGCCAGAGTGTGTCTGCATGCGTGTGTTTATGAGTACTTTAGAGTGTGTGTGTGTGTGTGTGTTCTGAGTGTATGCCTGAATTCTGCTATGTGAATGCTTGTATGTGTGCATCTGAATGTCTGTGTTTGCGCCTGCCTGCTTGCGTGTGTGTATGTGCATCTGTGTGTGTGTGCGTGTGTGTGTGTGTTTGTGTGTGTGTGTGTGTGTGTGTGTGTGTGCTTGTGCCAGGTCAGTCATAATTCAGATTCTGCAGCAGATCCAGTCTTTTGATTAGAGGTGAAATTACAGTCAGACCCTGAATATTAATAACACTGTTCTCCCTTCCACTTAGTACCAGACCGGCCCAGTTATTTATAGATCCATTTGGACGTGGGTGTGTGTGTGTGTGTGTGTGTGTGTGTGTGTGTGTGTGTGTGGTGTGTGTGTGTGTCTGCGCACTCAAATATTTGTGTGCTTATGCGTGTGTGCAAGTATGTGCAAGCAAGAATTAGTGGATGTATGGAGTTGTGTGTGTGAGTGAGAAAGGTCGTGAGAGAGGAGTGTGTGTGTGTGTGTGTGTGTGTGTGTGTGTGTGTACGCACTCTCTGCTACCTCATCCATGACTAATTACTACCATACATTACCGAGCTGTTAATACTGGTGGTCAAATATAGATTGATTTTTATGTCCAGCTAGAGAGAGAGAGAGAGAGAGAGAGAGAGAGAGAGAGAGAGAGAGAGAGAGAGAGAGAGAGAGAGAGAGAGAGAGAGAGAGATATTTGTGTATGGCTTGTTGGGTCACTTTTGCTATTTTGTGATTTCAGTTTAATAAATGTATCACATCTTTCTTGTCGGACACAGCATCAGGTCTTTTCTTAATGTAAACTAATCTAGCATAAGCCCTATAATAATGCTGCAATCTCCATAATTAGGAATAATTGCTCATTGATAGATAATTAAATAGCTCACTCAGTTCTGCTGAGGAGGGATATACAGTGCAGTTGGATGATAAATCAGCTCTACTCTGTTAACGATACGATTTTAAAGAGTAACTTAACACCAAACCCAAATCTGTGTAAAGCTCTATGTTCTCTATAGAAGGTGACATCACCTGGCATCAAAGATCAGCCAATAGCAGATGACCATTTCAGCAGCATGCTTTTTACCATTACATGTCGGGCTTCACACAGATATGGGTTTGGGGTTTAGTTCCTCTTTAATGAGTAACTAAACCCAGATCTGTGGTGTTTGGATGTGATGCTGCACGCCGACCAGCTGACGAGCCAAAGTCAGTCAAACACAGTCTGTGTTTCCCAAAACTGAATTACTGTAATCAATGTCAGCGTCTCAGAAATAAGAAAAACAGCTTTGTTTTTAGTTTGATGCTCATCCATTTTTGAGGTTATCCAATGGGTTTTGAAAAGGTTTCATGAGCCCAAGGGTTTCAGGATTTTCTCAACTCATAGAGGAGCGTGTAATCCTTCATTTGAAGTTAAAACATGAAAATCAACAAAATTGGATTTGCAGCGAGACACAAAACTGCTTTACAAGCTGTAAGAATCTTAATTAACATATTCACTGGAAAAAAAATACATTTTCCAAAAGATTTACCAATGCACTGTTTATGCTGCAGAGTGCCAGATTCCACATGATTTTTTCCATTTCAGTGGGAATTGCTTATGAAGAATTTCTATACTGACACCCTCCTACATGATGCTAGAGAGCTCAGAAACAAGAGAGATACAAGAGAAAGACAAGTGATGTGTGGGTGAACTTCACTCAAGGAGAGAGTGAACAGAGCTTGTTTTCCAGGAACACTCTGGTCAGATGTAAGGACAACAAAGCTGTCTTACTGCAACTATTAGCTGGAGTTCTGACAAGTTTGCTAACTAGGAGACATTTTGAAAAAGGATCAAGGGCAAACACACAACAAAAAGACTTCCGTTAACAATTGATTTGCAAGAAGCAGAGCATCAAAGGTGCTTTAACTTCGCCGCTCCCTCTGAAAGTATTTTTTCCGCGGCTCAGCCAGCTGTAAAAGAGGGATAAATTATTTGAAATAAAAGCCCAGTCCTGCACTAGAGCTGGACATGATGTCTGTCTCTAATAGCACCAAATTTCATTCCACCGTTTGTCTATGAAATAATAACAGACTCAGCTTTGAGGAGTCTGAACACACTGTCATCCATAATTACTCTAGAGGTCTCAAAGCTGGAGCCAGTTCAGAACAGATTATATATATATATATATATATATATGTATATATATATACATATATATATATATATATATATATATATATATATATATATATATATATATATTTATATGTATGCTACCAGTCAAAAGTTTGGACCCACCTGATTGAATGTTCTGTGTTTTTCATTCTCTTAAAACCATTTTGATCTAAAGGCTTCTGCCTAAATGCTTGAAATTAGTTTCTTAGACAAATTTGATCCTGTGTATGAATTTCTTTCCAAAGCCTTTGCCTTTCCATCAAGGCAAAGGGCGGCTGCTTTAAAGAATCTAAAATATAAGATAGTTTGGATTTGTTTAACACTTTTTTGGTCAGTGCATAATTCCATTTGTGTTATTTCATAGTTTTGATGTTTTTACTATTATTCTAAAATGCGGAAAATAGTAAAAACAAAGAAAAATGCGTGTGTCCAAACTTTACTGGTAGTATAAATACATATATATATATATATATATATATACATAAAGAGTATTCATGACTTGATTGGTCACATTTATCAGAATCAGAAACTTTTATTAGCCAAGTACAATGTGCAAGGAATTTCTCTTGGTGCAGGTGTCAACATAAAATCTAATGTAAAAAAAAAATGTAATGTGCAATGTTAAGTACATTTACATTATATGATCAGTGATATGTACAGATAACATAACACGACTGCCAATATATTTGATAAAATGTGACATTACCTAATTACCTAAACTTCAGAATACCTTGGTTCTGGTTATTAAAATGTTATTTGCTGCTGTATCCAGTGCAAAACCAAGGCAAAGATATTTAAAAAAATTCAACAGCATTCAGGTAAACTCAAAACACATTTTGAAATTCAGATATATATATATGTTTACATTTTAGGCATTCAGCTGAGTGCAACAGTGGAATATGCTTTAATTCCTACATCACTAACTTTAGAAGCGACCAATATTAAGGAGTTAAAGGGTCAGAGGTCACACACCCTGACAGTATTCCTGGGTCGATCCTAGAATGAAAGAGAGAAGTGCTAGGAAAATAAATAGTAGAAAAAGGAACTAAAGATAGAGGGGATTTTAGAGGAAAGTTGTTTTTTTTTACTTCAAAACAAGAGGGTATATAAAGACGAACTCACTGGAGATGGGAAACAAAGCTGAGAACAACACAGCTACCCTTTTTTTTTTAGAGTATGTACATTTTCCCTCATTTTAGTGCGAGGAGAGCCTTCCCATCTCTTACAGCTCAGTATTGTTCTGCTGGGACACAGCAGAGGGGAAAAGTTCACCCTGAGACAGCTTCCTGGACAAGGAGGAGTTGGAGCTGAGGACAGGAGGGAGGAGCAGAGAGGAGGAGCAGTGAGGAGGGAGGAGCAGAGGAGGGAGGGAGGAGCAGAGAGGAGGGAGGAGCAGAGAGGAGGAGCAGTGAGGAGGGAGGAGCAGAGGAGGGAGGAGCAGTGAGGAGGGAGGAGCAGAGAGGAGGAGCAGTGAGGAGGGAGGAGCAGAGAGGAGGAGCAGTGAGGAGGGAGGAGCAGAGAGGAGGGAGGAGCAGAGAGGAGGAGCAGAGAGGAGGGAGGAGCAGTGAGGAGGGAGGAGCAGTGAGGAGGGAGGAGCAGAGAGGAGGGAGGGAGGAGCAGAGGAGGGAGAAGCAGAGAGGAGGGAGGAGCAGAGAGGAGGAGCAGAGAGGAGGAGCAGAGAGGAGGGAGGAGCAGAGGAGGGAGGGAGGAGCAGAGGAGGGAGAAGCAGAGAGGAGGGAGGAGCAGAGAGGAGGGAGGAGCAGAGGAGGGAGGAGCAGAGAGGAGGAGCAGAGAGGAGGAGCAGAGAGGAGGGAGGAGCAGAGGAGGGAGGAGCAGAGAGGAGGAGCAGAGAGGAGGGAGGAGCAGAGGAGGGAGGAGCAGAGAGGAGGAGCAGAGAGGAGGAGCAGAGAGGAGGGAGGAGCAGTGAGGAGGGAGGAGCAGTGAGGAGGGAGGAGCAGAGAGGAGGAGCATCGCTGTGGTCCAGTCCAGACTCCTAGGCCCAATCTCAAACCAGCCCCTACCCACTACCACTTCACTACCAAGTGTCACTCCAAATCAAGTTGCACTCGCAGCTGTGGAGGTGCCCTCGGATGAAGGGGGAGGGTAGAAATTAATTGACAAACTATGGGACGCCACTCTACCGGAAGAATTGGAAGCAGTCATCACCATGGCAACCAATAGACGCCGTGCTCACATGGCTGTTTTGCCGTTACAAATTTTACGAGAGGCAACGATAACAGGTTACTGTCACTGTAAACACATAACATCCAAAACCATGAGAATGACAAGTCAAGCGACCTGAGGGACAAAGTGATATTCTCCTTTCTTAGTTTTAAACTTCACCACACATTCCGTGATTTTGTTTGAGGCTGTAAGTCAGCGTGAGGAAAACAAAGGTGTGTGTGAATGATCAAAAATACTTGACAAAGTAGAGAGACAGAACTTAACATTTGTCTGGTGTTTCCTCCAGTCTCCTGTTGCAGGTGCGCTTCCTGCTAGCCGACGTTACGCTATCGGAGGGTTGAACAGTCCACTCACACTAATTGGTTTGGGACGGCCCTTAATATGGTGAACCCTCCACATGAACGTGCAAACGGAAGGGGAGTGGATAGGGCGAGGGGTTAGGGGCTGGTTTGGGATTGGGCCCTACATTCACACTACAGGTGGAAGCGGCCCAAATCTGATTTTCTGCCTACATGTGACACAGATCAGATTTTTTTCAGAGCAGTGTGAACAATCAGGAATATGTAACTTCATCAGGAATCTGATCTTTTTAAATCAGATTTGGGCCGATTTACTCTCTTGCAAATGTGACGTCATATTTTTTTGATCATTTGTGCATGCAGGTCGCTTCACAGCAGAGGTCCATTGATATTGATGTCAGATATGACATCAATATCAATGGATATCAATATCAATATCAATATCAATATCAAACATGAATGAGAACAGGTAAGACAAAAAAATCTGATGTGCGCAAGAAATTGGAATTGAGCATTAAAGCCTGTAGTGTGACCATAGCCCCAGACTCCTGAAGACTCCTGATCTGTTTAAAGCTGCACAGGAGCTGCCTAATGTCCTGCCATAATCACCATGATGTATTAAACACAACCTATTATGCTAATGGGCTAATTAATTAAGCTTATTAATGTATTAATTAGCTACTAATTCAGTGCCAACATGTTTGTCTTCACATAACACATGGAGTGTGTATCTTAAAGGGCCCCTATTATAGGAATTCAAATTTTCTCCTATTTATATCCATATATGATCAAAGATGTTTAATGTAGACATTGTTCAAATTAGATTTTGTTTGAGTGGTTAAATTTAAAGTTTATACATTTTTAAAACTCAATCCTTTTCTCCAGGCAGTTTCAGACTAACTCCAGGAAATGCATCACAACTGGACTCGGTCCTGATTGGCTCCCTCACTAAAGAATGACTGTCCGTCCAATCAGGCCAGTTTGCAGCTTCTGAACTGGAAAGCCTCCACTCAACAGGTTTACCTCATCTGAATAAGAGGAGCTGATATTTTCAGCCAATCAGGGTCCAGTATTATGAGGACTTACTCTTCACACTCATTCAACTGAACAAAGTGAATTCCACTTTTAACTAAACTACATCCATTTGGAAAACATCATAGAGAACATTATTCTTATCCTGGCCATGGTGTATTTGAAAACAAAATCATAACAAAATGAGTAATATGGGACCTTTAGTTCTGGCCCAGTACTGGCCCACTCTTACCATTCGGCCCACATGCCGCTGTGGAGTGATGGCAATGAACCATCTGAATCTGGCTGCCAGAACACAGCCACGACTCGACTTGATGAAACCACTTTGAAACACATTTGGCTTAGAATTTAAATTCTGTGACAAACCTGAAAAGTGGCCGGCTAAACTTGGGCCACGTTTGGCCCAGAATCAAAATGCCACACAAACTTTAAATGTGGCCGGTTACACTTGGTTAGCATTGCCATAACTGACCCTTAACTACCTAAACTCAACCATATTTGGCCCGGAATCATCTGCTATCTATATTAAAGCATTAAGAGAATCACTTTTTGCTCATTAATATACAACTTTATGCAGAAAGGTGCAGCAGAATCTAATCAGGGGCAAGTTGCATCAACTTAATTTAAGACTAGTTTAAGCCTTAGACTGGCGTTAGATTCTCAGGTTAGACTGGTCTAATTAAGACTGTCTGCTGCATAAATATTAAGACTGACTTATTTTGAGCTAGGTAAGTTAGCCACCTTCTCCATGGCTAAGTGTGAGTTAACAACTTTGTTGCTATGGCAACGACTACTAACTGCCAAGAATGGGAAGTTTAAATACTGAATTCATACAAGATGGCAAATCTTTGGCTTTTGGAAAGAGCTTGAAGAAGAGAGAGAGAGTGTTTAGAGACAAAAACAAACCATTAGAGATCAAGTTTGACTTAATGTCAGATTTAAGGTCTAGGTCTATCTTTATGCAACTGGTTGCAGATTATCTACTCTATAGGGGGAACCTGTGGTGCAAGTATGCCGTTTCTATCTATCTATCTATCTATCTATCTATCTATCTATCTATCTATCTATCTATCTATCTATCTATCATGTGTTGTTCTTGAGTTATTTTGTTCACAAGAATGTGGCTAAACACAGATAGACAGACCACACACACACACACACACACACAGAAAGATGCCACCATGACAACATGATGTCCTGCATAACATGTACCTCGATAGAGGAACATAACAAGCTCTGATTAACTTATTTTGGCAAATTTGTATTTGGGTCACAACTGCAAAACGTCCATAATGAGCTCCTCTGTGTCTGTAGAAGCAGGATCAGAGACGAGGTGTTGCTCCCCAGACCTCCATCCTCCATCCAGGTCCAGCAGATGATCCGGCTGTGCAGGCCGGAGGTTTCACTGGATGTCGTTATCAAACTACATTATTATCTTGATCTGTGTTCGCCTCCTCAGAAAGACACATACACACACCGTTTTTTTGCATCTTTTTTTCCCCCCTCATATCTTTTTTTCTTCTCTCCCTTGCTTTCTCTAACACACAAACACACACATACACACACACACACACACACACACACACACACATGCACAGCAGTAGCCTAATGAACCCATGTAGCGTTTGCTGAAGCACCTCATTTCTGATTCATTTGGACCCATTACTGGTGGCTGTGGTGTTGTTAAGGTCTGAGAGAGACAGATGGAGCGAGAGGAGGAGAGGAGAGGAGGAGAGGAGAGGAAGAGAAGAGGAGAGGAAAGGAGGAGATGAGAGGAGAGGGCGACTATATTGACTGTGGGCAGCCTTTTTATGTCCCTCCATCATTTTACATGGTATCTGGGACACATGCGTCGTCATGGTAGCGTCTGTCTGTCTCTCTCTGTCTGTCTCTCTCTGTCTCTCTCTCTGTCTCTCTCTCTCTCTGTCTGTCTCTCTCTCTGTCTGTGTCTCTCTCTCTCTCTGTCTTTCTCTGTCTGTCTCTCTCTCTCTGTCTGTCTCTCTCTCTGTCTGTGTCTCTCTCTCTCTCTCTCTCTCTCTCTGTCTGTCTGTCTCTCTCTCTGTCTGTCTCTCTCTCTCTCTCTCTCTCTCTCTCTCTCTCTCTCTGTCTGTCTGTCTGTCTGTCACATTTGTTTGAACACAACAACTGAAGATCAACACATAAAACTTCATACTGACACCACAGGTTAAATTCTGGAGTACCTTGCTGCAAATTAGCATATTAATGGGTTTTTTTTTTCTTGAAACTACCATAACCCCCTAATGCTTCCAGAAGTACCTGGATGGCCTTTATAGATAGCCTTCTATCTACAGCTGTAATTCATTTTGACTCCTATGGAAAACCAAAAGGGTTACAATTTGCTTCTCTTCCATCACTGTATTAAAGGGTAACTTCGGTATTTTTCAACCTGGACCCTATTTCCAAAGGACCCTACAGAGAAATGAAACGTTTTTCTTTACCTTTCGCTTGATCCGGTCTGTGTGTAACTTCCTGCAACAACTCAACTCTCGCGAGACTTGAGCGAGACTTAGGTTACACACAGACCGGATCAAGCGAAAGGTAAAGAAAAACGTTTCATTTCTCTGTAGGGTCCTTTCCATAATGTTGTCAGACACTTATAATAACAATCTGAGCCTGTCAGTGGCAAAAACAAGAACTTTTAGTGGACGTACATTGACGGTGAGATTTGCCCCGTCGGATTACATTGCAGCTCGTTTCGCGGCTGTCGGCTGAAGCGATCTCGCTCAATACTGGACCAATTTCAAAAATTGTTGTCCCCTTTAGTCACTTAAACACAAAAAGATGGGAAATAGGGGCCAGGTTGAAAAATACCGAAGTTACCCTTTTACCAGTAAAAATGCCAACATCACCCGCCAGCCAGCGCAAAATTAATTACAGTATGTCACAACTTTATATGAAATAGTGGGTAGAGCATGGCACTAATACTTCCGGGGTTAGAGGTTAATTTTCCACTGGGGGCCGCCCATGCTACAAATGTACTTAATGCACTGTAAGGCGCTTTGGGTAAAAGCGTCCACCAAATGGTAGATGTTAAATAGTCCATGATCAATAAAATTGGGAGATTTACCAATGATCCTTTCTATAATAATATGCCTAATGAATAAGTCATCATGGCCTTGTATAGATCAGTGGATAGAGCATGGCACCAAGTGGGTTAGTGTTTGCATCTGAGAATAAAACCTTTCTGCCATATTGATCGCTGAGCCAAAACGAACTTGCTTTCTGTGAAGCTAACTAACTAAGGTGTTGTGGAAATCAGATAAAAATATGATGTCAATCCCATCCAGTCCAGACCGTGTGCCGGCACAAATTAACATCATACAGCATCTGGTGCACCGAATGCCATCCACCGCTTGGCATTAAGTTTACAGCGGTTGGCATTAATTTTGCGCTGGCCGGTGGGTGACGTCAGCATTCATACTGGTTAATATGAAAAAGAGAGAGGTGAAATGTGACCCTTTAGGCTTTCCATAGACCTGACCTTCCCCACCTGGCCACACCTCGGATTACTTCATTTACTTCATTTACTTCATTACTTCGAGAGAGGGAGAGTGAGAACTCATGAATTATCCTGTTCCTCACTGCACAACGCCTCATGAGTCAGATGATATCTTAGAGTCTTAAGTCTTATCTTAGTCTTAAAATATCTTATTCTACAGTGTGTGTGTTCTGTAATGGGCTGACTGATCTGAGGCAGGCTGGCTTTAATGCTTTAATGTACACTTTTCTCTCTTGTGTGCATAGCAAGGCTACAACAAGTTTGCACTGTTAATTAGCCAATTGAAGGTTTACATGACTGCAGTCGGATCTGATGAGTGGACTGTCAACAGGATAATCCAGCACTTCCAAGAGGATTGTATTTTCAACCGGATTGGCATTTAGGAGTAGGTGTTTATATGAGCTCCTGCCTTTGGGAATAAGTCTGAAATAGTCTGATCATCAGAATATAGCAAAGGTTACACTTATCAATAAGCAACAGCTCCACCCAGGAGGAGAAAACCAACTGAACTGTTTTATACAATGAAAGGTTTGTGCGTCCCACCGGCCATTTAGCAACAACATTCAACAGATAAACGTGTGTAAATCGTTGATACCGCTGCTCTTAATGCAGTATGTGTGCAGTCGGGAGCTCCAGTGATGTTGGGACTCCAGCGATGGTGTGGAAGTCTCTTCTCACTGCAGCCTGTTGCTCAGCAGTGTAGGAAGCTGTATTTTTTTTTTTATGGAGTCAATTAAATTATGGCTGGAAGGACAGCAGGTATTATGCAGCTCATGGTGGGCAGTGAAATGCCAAACCTGTCCCCAATCTCTGTTTGAAAAGTACCGGCAGCCAACATCCCCGGGGTGCAGAGCGCTTAAATATGCACCAGGATGGCAGCAGTGTGTGTGTGGTCTCTGTTTCCACTGCTGGAGAAAGTTGGTGGCAGGAGTCCAATAAAAAAAGGCCTTGGAAAACAAAATCTTCTGAGTAGCCACTCTAGTAGTCACTCTGTTAAAAAATTGCTGTGCTCTCTTTTCTATTATTTATGGGGAAAAAAATATATATTTTTTTTATTGTCTTTCTCAGTGGTCTTTCATTAGGGAGATGCTTCAATTCATTTCACAAGCCAAACAAATGTCTTCATGCCAGAGTTTTGGTTCTTGAGAAATTGGCACCAGCTTCTTAGCTAGTAATGTGCGAGTCAATTTGGTATTAAACTTTTACTCCCAGTCACATGCGAGCAATTCCATATACTTCCATCAGAAATGATAATAATGTGTAATGTTTGAAAGGCCTTGCATACAATTTGCAGTGCAATTTGCAGACTGATTTTTCATTGTGAATTTCCAATTCAGCAAGATATTAAATAGTACACTGATGGTTTCCCCCACAGGAGCTTCAACTGCATGATAGTTAGTCTTTTGGATAATAAAAGTGGTGTAATCAAATATTTGTTATGTTGTTTTCTTTTATTTGACACCAAGGTTGCATTGTAATCTGATATTTTCCTCCTGCAACAGCAAATATTTCAGTGTCACATTGTTTTGAGCAGAGGGGAGGAGAGGGTGAATAAGGAGGAGAGGAAATGAGGAGAAGAGAAGACAAGAGGGCAGGACAGGAGCAGACAGGAGCAGACAGGAGAGGATATGAGAGGAGAGGAGAGGAGAGGAGAAGAGGGAACAAGGAGAGGAGAGGAAATGATAGGAAGAACCAATATGAAGGAGGAAGGAAGGAAGGAAGGAAGGAAGGAAGCTCCTGGTTCCTGTTCCTGAATGGCCTTTTAATAGTGAGATGATGACACACACACACACACACACACACACACACAGTGAGACAGAGACACATTTTAGCAAATATATATACTGTATGCAGGATAGAGCATGTGCACATTATCTAACAAGCTGTGTAACTTTAATCAGACATACACAAACACACACAAACCCCCCCCCCCCCCCCCCCTCTCTCTCTTTCTCTCTCTCTCTCTCTCTCTCTCTCAATTCAATTCAAGGTGCTTTATTGGCATGAAATACAAAAGTACATATTGCCAAAGCAAAGTCAACAAATTCAAATAACAGTAATCAAACTTAAATATACAATTGATATGTCAACAAATGTACAACAATTAATTAACAGTCGATCAATTTCTATAAATATGTGACAGTGTCAGTGTGTCTCCTGTCTGAGACATATTTGGCTGCAGTAGTGGCTCACTCCTTTTTCTCTCCTAGCATGTATTGGATTTTTTCATTTGATGGGAGGTTTTCAAAATCTGTGCATATTGTTTTGAATTTGGGGAGGTAGAGATCTCTGATTCCTGCATAGATTGCACAGTGCAAGAGGAAGTGCAGCTCCGTCTCCACCTCTGCCTGTGAGCAGAGTGAACACAGCCGCTCCTCTCTGGGTTGCCAGGTCTGTCTGTCTGTCTGTCCTCTCTGGGTTGCCAGGTCTGTCGGTGTCGGCCTGCTTCTACAGCCAGGCTTTGTTCACTGAGTGTGTATCTTGTCAAGGATTTTCTCAGTCACGATGGTCAGGTAATCTGCCATCGTGTACTGTCTGTTTAGGGCCAAATAAGTTTCCAGTGGATTGTGTTAGTTCTCTCCAATATGTTTCATATTTTTCTTTTTGTTTTGTTATAATTTGGTTGGGCCAGATGGACTGAGGTCTGTCCTGAGGTCTGTCCTGAGGCGGAGCAGAGAGCTCCAGGACCAGCTGGCAGAGGGGACCCTTCTTACTGCTCAGCTCCTGGCATTTCAGGGCCTTGTAATGGTAGGAGTTGGGGTTGCTGTTTTTTAAGTGTTTGTAAAATTTGATGGCTCGTTTTTTAATATTAATTATTAATGGATATTGGCCTAATTCTGCCCTGCATTCTCTCTCTCTCTCTCTCTCTCTCTCTCACACACACACACACACACACACACCTACTACACACTCGTAGTGGAGTCGGGGACTCATACAGTAAAGTTTGACAGTTCATTAAATCCCCATGTTAATACCCGGCGCCTGGTCAGGCCAAGGTTAATGAGGCCATTCAGGCTGCAATAAAGGTTCCAGCACCGGCTGATAGACTTCATAAAAGAAGCTATTTGGTCTGCTATCACACTACAACTGTTCTATAAGATACTGTACTGCACAGGAAACTTAACAACAACACAATAAATAATTTAGATTGTGTCACAAAGTAGCCTCATCAGGAAAAAAGCATGGTAGCATTATAGCAGTGCTACTAATGTTTTAAGCAGTTAGTTGACAATCTTATCCAGAGAGACGTACAGTGAGTGAGCAGAGGGGGTTTACTGTCTTGTTCAAAGACACTGTGACAAGATACATGCTTCTGGGTTTGAACCTGACACCCTTTGGTTATGGGACGCTCCCTCAAACCACTAGGCCACGCTCGTCATTATACACAAACTACTTCAATTGGAACATATGAATTTTCTCCCTATTTTCCAATGCTAACAGTAACTGTAGGGAGTTAGCATAGCATCAACATACTGCTGTATCTCTTTAAAGTAGTAATCTATGCCATTTCAAGTTTAAAGTGCTACTTTCTATCGTCAACTGATACAACACAGTAGTAATTCAGAAAGCTTTTCCATTGTCTGTTCTATACAGCCGGTGTCTGGTAGCTCTTTCCTGCTGCACAGGAAGTGATGCGTTTTACGTTTCCGGTTAGTTTGGAATAAACAGAAGAAGAAGAACTGGGTAGTTAGCATGAGCAGCGATAGCCACCAGGGAGAAACTCAAACTGCATGAACAGAAAATCCAAGCTCCGCCCACAGTGTTTGATTGACAGGTGATCTGTGGGAAGAGCGGCACAGAAACACCAAACAACAACAAAGATGGAGAATAAATAAACAACAAACAAAAAGATAGGAAGGTGCAGATAGACCATTTAAAATATATTGAATATCGCTACAAAATATTTTCAATATCAAGTTTCATCAAAATCGCACCAGTGGAGTCTGATAACATTTTTTAGCTAAAACTTTAACCTTTATTTTGAGAGCCTCATTAGGCCAATCAGTGTATTTCGTAATGACACCTGGATGTGTGTAGCAAGTTTTGTCAGTCTGACTTATGGTGCAGATCGAAGTTAATGTTTAAAAGTTAGACATTTTGACCTTTAATTAGAGCGACCTAATTAGGTACCTTGAGGTACCTTGTGAAACTGCAACAGTTACATAAGGCAGTACACTTCCCTTGCTCTGTAATGACTAGCATTATTCATCTAACAGGTAGATTATTCTTCTTCTAGCTGAATATGACTGGTGAGATTCAAAATCCAGTTGTGAAGAGAGCTACACCTCCATAGCCCCATACCTCCAGTCCATGGTCCAGTCCTACATCCCCATTCCTCCAGACCATGGTCCAGTCCTACACCCCCATTCCTCCAGACCGTGGGCCAGTCCTACACCCCCATTCCTCCAGACCATGGTCCAGTCCTACACCCCCATAGTTCCAGACTTGTCCCACGTTCAACACATTGTTTTGTTTCCGTGCAAAACGTTGTCCGGGTTGAACAATATGTTTGCTCCCAACACTGTTTGCAACAGCTTTTGAGCTTTTTGATCCCATTTGGGGTGATTCTGCATTTTCATTGGCTATGTACAAATGTCTGTCACGCGTTTCTGCAACTGGCTCAGAGAATTCTTCGAAGAGGACGCACAGAATCGCCGTCTTCAGCCAATAACAACCTGTAACAAACACTTTGCAACAGGACATTCAATGCACTACCATTTTGTGCATTTGTAGCTCTCAAACCCTTGACACAACCCCCCGAATGGCCACAAAAAACTGATTTGGCCTTGTGTGTTCTGGCTACTCTGTAAATCCACAAAGTTAATCCAAAAGTGCTTTCAGAGTCTTCATTGACATTTATACCTGCTGTGCCTACGCATGCATAATTCAGTGTTTTGCTGTTGTAATTCAAAGTTCCTTTCCTGACATTCTGTATAGCAATCGTATAAAAATTCCTACATCTCAAAAAACAAAAAAAAGGATTATGCAGGACCATATGTAAGTAAGCATGGGAGCCTCCATGGGTCTGTACAGGTTCTGTGCTTGTTTTTATTTTTTTTTCTTCCATACACAGCTGTGTTTTTGACATTTCACAGTAGATTTTGAATGGGTTCAGTTGCTTTTAAATTCATGTATTGTACACGGGAGACGATGTCAACTGCCGAAATCAAACGCAAACCCAAGCTCAGAGGTACAAGGCTTTCGTAGGACACCGATGATTGGCAGGAGCTTTGTGAGTTTCTTCAGTTTGGGAATGTTTCTATTGATGCTGAAACTCAACTCCACATATCGCACACTGACAGCTGACATTGTCCCCGCCGCATGCAGGAAACTCCTCATCGCCTTGGGAGCAAACAAAATCAATGATTATGTATTGTTTATATGTTACAAAAGCATGTGTGTTTATGGGAAAATAAACCTGTTATATGAGCCGTTCCTGAAAAACTGTGCTTTTTGGAGATACATGGTTTTTGGAAGAGACTGACAGTTTGCATTATTCAACGTGTCGGTGCCACCTCAGGCTCTGTCGAGGGAGTAGAGAGCTGTCAATCAAACATGCTGGCTTTCAGGTAAGAAAAAAAGCTTAGTCATGCACACAAACACCCCCCTAACACACACACACACACATAGCTACTGTACATGCAGTCATACACAAGCACATCAACATAAAATGCTTTACATGCATTTATGAACAATAACACCTCCACAAGTACACACATACAGTATATGAGTACACACACACACACACACAGCCACGTATGGACATGCAGATATACAGACTAGTGTCTATACATCTCAAAATAGAAGACGAAGAAAGAAGAAAATGTCCTCAGTAGAACTCAGACCTCCTCCATGTCTGACAACACCCTGCAAGGAAGTTATGCACCTCTTGGTGACATGCCACACCCACCACCACGCCCCCTTTTGGCCAATCGACATGAAAAGTTAATCAGTTCTTCCTTGGCCCATAACCAACCTTCATACCAAGTTTTGTGCAAATCCGTGCCCAAATTTTTGAGATATCCTGCTAAGAGACGGACGGACAAACACACAGACGCAGGTGAAAACATTACATTACCTCCTTGGTGGAGGTAATTATGTTCCTCCACCATAAACGGAGTAAGTGACAATAGTACGAATTGGACATGACATTTTCACGTGAAAAGGTTAGCTGATAGTTATGGTTAGACAACTAAAACAACTTTGGTTAAGGTTAGAGTCAGATGAAGTAAGAAAAACTACAAATTAAAACTTCCCTCCTTAGTAGTTGAGTAGTTTTTTCTGTTTTTTTTCCCCCTTTTTCCAAGATAGATAGATAGATATAATTTTATTAATGTGTCACTCCTCAACAAACAAGTCAAACAAAGCAACAAACACAATAACCCCCAAAAAAAAAGAAAGTTGAGGACCACTCATCAAGAGTTACGAGACACAGGCTAAAAACAATACACATAAAAAAAGATACTATATATATATATATATATATACATATACATATACCATATATCCAATGTGTGAATGTAAATATATGTATTTGTAAAATTTGTTTTCCTTGTTTAAGTTTTGCTTTCATGTGAAGCACATTGAGTTTCCCTGTGTAGGAAATGTGCTGTATTAATAAACTTGTACTTGCTTACTTACTTTCCACTGCGTTATTTCAATGTCAAACTACTTCCTGTTTCTAGTCATGTCTCCTTCCTGTTTCCTTGGAAACAAGGAACACGTTATTTGCATTTTTAGACATCATGCTGATTTCACACAAGTTCAAGAGACCAGGCCGGTCTATAAAAATGTAACTCACACATCAGCATATACATGAGCATGTGTAGTTCACACTGTGTAGTTCATACACACACACACACACACACACACACACACACACACAATATACAATGTGTCCTCCAGCAGTGAGTTATTAATGATCAATTTCACTCCACTGGGAACCGTTCATTTTATATCTTTAACATACTGACTGCTGCAATCAATAGAACTGATACACACTGTGTGAGTGTGTGTGTCTGTGCACGTCTTTGTGTGTGAATGAGTGTGTGTGTGTGTCTGTTTCTATGTGCGTTCCTGTCTATGAATGTGTGTGTGAGTTTGTTTGTGTCGTGTGTGTGTATGCATGCATGTGTGTCTTTGTGTCTCTTTGTGAGTGTGTTTGTGTGTTTGTGTGTGTGTGTGTGTGTGTGTGTGTGTGTGTGTGTGTGTGTGTGTGTGTGTGTGTGTGTGTGTGTGTGTGTGTGTGTGTGTGTGTGTGTCAGAGACAGTTTTACACCAGAGAGTTATATGTGTGTTCTAGCCGGTGGCTGTTAAGAGCTCTTTGACATTTTTAGAGGGCATTCAAAGGTTTTAACTGAGGGAAAAAAAAAAAAGTTTCCTGACAACTTTCACAGTTCAAATTAAAATGGCTGCTCTATTTTAATTTGACCTCGTTATTACAAGCCAGCGTCTGTTATTAAGCTCGCATAAAAATCTAATGGGTTTGTATAACCATCATTTATCCAAATTAAGCTGAGTGTTCCTGGAAATATTAGACGCTTTTGACCTCCTTCTCTCATGTCAGTTCTTTCTGTAAAGCTTTACAATGAACTTATTCCATTATTAACCTGAGTATCAATATACTTACAAGAATTTGACAACATAATGCAAATAGCAGAGGTGGGAAGTAACTAAGTACACTTACTAGTACATTTACTAAGTACTGTACTTGAGTACAATTTTGAGGTACTGGCGCTTTACTTTCTACTTTTCCTCCACTACATTTCAGAGGGAAATCTTGTACTTTTTCCTCCACTACATGTATCAGCCAGCTGGAGTTACTAGTTACTTTGCAGAATAAGTTTTTAAATGCAAAACATATGTGTGTGTGTGATGATGCTTGTCCAGATAGTTCTTTCTATAATGTCAGCCTCCCATGACATATAATAGCTACAGATGTTAACCACACACTTAGAATTGGTGTGTGTGTGTGTGTGTGTGTGTGTGTCTTCATAAAGGAATTTTCTGGCTATTAACAACGTGACACCCTCATGCTCTACCTGTCAGACCGTCACTTTCATTTTTTCCTTTTCATTTATCCTTCATTTAATCAGGTATGAGAAGGTACGAGAAGAGAGACCTGAGAACAAAAAAGATTAATAAAACATGACAAAGAAAATACATTACACAATTCAGTCAAACAGTTGGCAACATATAGTGACATTCATTATAAAAAGCAATCACAAACACTGTAGAAAATGTGACATATTGCTTTAAAAGAAAAGCATGAAAAGCATCCAGTGGCTTCACAGTAGACAGCATGTATATACAAAATGTCCGATACATACCTACATACATAATCAAATACAGTCATGATTGATTGTACGATGGTCTCTCTATTAGCAGAGAGAGAGAGTCATGCTTTGTTTCTGTACAAAAACTGAACTGATGAAGCTTTCAGGAACTGGATATAGGTTATATCAATCAGTGATAGAGGACCAAAATGAACATTTATTTATATGAAAATGTTGTGGATTTTTATTTTAAACCTGCAATAAGCGATTTCAGACCCTGTAACCAATCCTGAAACTAACGTGTGCTACGCTGTGTTGTTGTTTTCACCTCTTTTCTAAAGCTTGTTGTCAGTCGGCCCGAGAAAAGGCGAATCGATGAAGCGAGCGAGTAAACGTTTTCAACTAGTGAACTTGCTACCTGCCTCTTCACTTGTCATTGTGGGACATGTGAGCTTCAGCGGGAGAAAAATCTGGCAAAGTGAGACTGATAACTGGCGATATTTCTCCGTAGGTACATTTATTTTAGCCATTAGCCTTTATGCACGGTTTGTCCTTACGGGCTTCCGTCACCCAGTAGCTTTGCTGTGTGTGTTTACAAAATGTGTTGCGGTTTCTGTCACCCTCTAGTGGTCAGAAAAAATCGCTTAGTGCAGCTTTAAGTTGCCTCCTATACTGTAAAACAGTGATTCTCAACCTTTTTCAAATCAAGGACCCCTAATTTAGTCCACACTAGAGCCACGGACCCAAATTTAATAAGATTTAGTCTCTCGGACCCAAATTTGAGAATATTTTTATTGTTACATATGATTTTGTCCAGAATTCCAGTATTGTAGGTAGAGATATAACAGTGAAACTATGAGCAAAATAGTCATTCTTCTACATTCTCCAATAGTGTTCACTTCTTGTAGATTAAATGATGGTGAAGTTTAACAATTCATCAATTTGCTGGGGACCGCCTGGAACCCCATCAGGGACCCCTGGTGGTCCCCGGACCCCACGTTGAGAACCACTGCTGTAAAATGTGTCAGGATTGGTTTTAATGTTGTGGTATCAATCATGTAGGTGCCACTGTTTTTTTTTTCAAACAGTGGATATTTTCTCATTTTGGAACAAAACTCTGCAGCTGCCCTGACGTGACATAGTTATTTTTTCCTTTTCCTTTTCCAAGCTATCATTTCATTCCCTCCTGACCATCCCCGTCACAGGCCAAAGGCTCCCATAATACCTTTCACCTCCGCTACGAGTCGCCGTGGCAATAATGACCCAAACCATTACAGGCTGCAGCCACTCTGATCCTTTTATCAGAGGGTTGATCACAGAGATATAACACTAGAGGGGATATGACGTCATTAAGAGTGGGATAATCGTCCGCCATCTTACCTGGGTCCAGTTTACCTGTAACTACAACAGCTGTCTATATAAATTATTTCTTTATGGATTGTAATCTTAATTGTAGGCTAAGATGTCATGCCAATAAAGTACAAAAAAAAAAAATGTGAGGGCCTATGTCCATTATTACCTGCTTAAATTGGTTTAAAGCTGTCACACTAACCACTTAATGGCATTACATTTGCCTTTTACTGTATATTTTATCTGGGTGTATTGTTAGGTGTGTTTCAGTGATGTTGATATTTAATTGCTGCCAACATCTGTCTATTGCTACAACAACAGATCATTTGGGGGTTTTACATAAGCAGATTTTCATATATACTCTTAATACAACTACTCAGTACCAAAGAGTACCAAAGAAATCTGAGAATTATAAAGTCTTCTTGAAAAAAGGATTCATAGTTTCTGTAAAGTAAATGCACCATTAAAATACTTCCAGAAGATAATCTTTATGATTTAAAACATAATTACATAACATAGTTTAGCTATTTTTATCTACAGACTACAAAAAATGCTCATGTTTGGTACCATTTTAGACAGTCACAGTTGTCTTGCATACAGTGAGCTAAATAAAAAGTAGTAGTGATGTCTCAATAAAAAAAATATTAGCATTATAATGGCAGCATAAGCCACTTTCACCATTGATTTCAATTACAGTGTACCCAGGTAAGATGGCTGCCATATGGTCCCATTCCAGAATAGGAATTCTCTATGACAGGTCCCCTCGACTGTTATATCTCTATGGTTGATCATGTGGAGGTGATCTGCCGGATCCCCAAAGGACCAATAATCAGCCAATAAAAGATCTCCTGTGGGGCCGATTAGGAGCCGGCGGGAATCGAAGCCGCTGGTAAAACCTCACCTGATTGGACGAGCGGCCTGTCAGTCGCGTCACGGTGACTGATCGGAAGTCGATATTTCACAGATTCACTCTCCAGTCTTAAAGCACCGCAGTCAGCAGAACCTACAGGTTTTATAGAGGGGGGAATATACAGAGGGAATAAAGAATATGACCGATCAATATGGAAAGGAATAGGAATCTATATTATCAGAGCGTTGCAGCAATCAGAAGTTCATATGTATTGTGTGCATGCTGCAGGATATGCGTCTTTTTTCTTTCTTTCTTTGTGGATTTTTACCTCATGCTGCACTGCTTCAATACCTCAACACTCTCTTCTCTCTCCCAGATTGAAAGAGACTCGTATGAATTTATTATATAAAAGGATTATTCCCCTCAGTGACTCCCCTGTATTTTTGACACTTTACACTACCAGTCAAAAGATTGAACACGCCACATTTTTCTTTATTTTTACTATTTTTCACATTTTAGAATAATAGTAAAGACATCAAAACTATGAAATAACACAAATGGAATCATGCAGTGACCAAAAAAGTGTTAAATAAATCAAAAGTATCTTACATTTTAGATTCTTTAAAGTAGCCGCCCTTTGCCTTGATGGAAAGGCAAAAAGGCTTTGGAAAGAAATTCATATATAGGATCAACTTTTCACTATTTATACAAAAACACATAAAAACAACAACTAGTAAAATCTATATAAAAGGATATAAAAATGTCTTTAATCACAGTAAGTTAACCCCAGTGAAAAAAGGCTAAAATCGAAGATACAAGCTTTCTACAGGACACCAGGACAGGTATTGAGCCGGTTCCACCTTCTGCTTCATTTCGGAGCGTATGTACAATTCACGCACAAGCACTTGCCCTCTTTTTATTAAATAGTCTATTTAAGCATATGAATACTTAATGCCCATTAAGTGAATAAACCTTTTAATGCATTTATAGCCACGTTTAAAGGCTCACAATTTAATATACACTAATGATGTGATTTTTTTTCTTCTTCTTTCCTAATTTTTTTTTATTTTTTTCCCCCTCAGTGCCCCGAGGCTTGTCTCTGTATTTTTAACCTGAGCTAACCTAACAGCGCCAGGCTTTATTGTGCACAAGGGAAAAGCCTGGTGACTCATTTTGCGTGCGGAGGGAGAAATCACAGGAATTTGTCTCGGTGAATTGGTGCGGGGATGAATTAATAACTCAGAGAGAGAGAGAGCGAGAGAGAGAGGAAGATACTCGACTGAATGACGGTCCTGCAGTCCTTCACAGTTATGAGCAGGAGTGTTTCAACTGGCTCTCAGCCAGCGCTACAGAACACTTCTCACTTCATTATCCACCTAGCACCAGTGGCTTTTTCCCCATTACATCATTCAGTATCTAAAACTGCTACTGGTGCTCTTCTCTCTCTAAACTTAGAAAGAGACAAAAAGAGAGAGAAAGAGATAATTCCCTACTTCAAGACCCCATGAAACGGCATACCGACCGAACCTCTAAACCAATGGAATATCAGTCAAGGAGAGAAAGGCAGTTTTATTTGATGGGAGGGGTGCGGAGAGGCGGGACTGTTCAAAAATCTGTGATGGTTTTATTGGTTGGAATTCATATTTACAGGTGCAGCATGATGTCACCCTTAAAGATACTCTGTTTTCCAGGAAGTAAAAGTAATAGTTCATTTCATGGGGACTTTAAAAGCCACTGTAGGTAAGTTCAGGAGAAAATAAATCAAATCTCCGGGAAATCAAACCAACAAAAGGAATGACCCGCCTCCCACTCCCTCCCAGTGATTGACAGGACGGAGCCACGCCTCCTGCCTCAGGTTTCTCAGGCAACCTGGTTTTGGGTCGACACATGTAAACATAATAACTGGGTTAAGCTCATATTTGATGATTATGAGAAACCAGGTTCAGATGCCTGGTTTACTGTGACATGGAAACATCATTCTGCTTTCACGTTTTGGTTTTTACGCCACCTCACACAGCATTTTGGATACATTTTAATATCAACAAAAACATGGTGATGAGCAGTACTTACTATAGGCCCTTTTCACAAACATGGCTGACATGCTTCTGCAGGTTATGGATCGGTTCTCACCATTGCAATGTTAAGAAGCCAACTTCCTGTCTCCTCTGACTGTCTGTGATCACTTATTTTGTGTTTCAACATAGCTTATAACACAACACAGGTGTTTGGCACTGACAGATCTTTCTGTTTCTGTTATCAGACGGCTGCAACACTATAAAAAAGTGATTTGATCAAGGGTCACAAAATGCTAACTGGCTAGCCAAGGCTAACAGTTATTTCCGTGCTGTTCGAACCGATCTATACCCTACAAAGATGAAGCATTAGCATGTCGGCCATGTTTGTGAAAAGGGTCTATTACTGTTGGGATCATCATTTATTTTCCCTTCATTACAAGTAACCTCAGTTAAAGAGGGAAGGGGAGCTGCTGGCTGGACCTTCTCATATTTGTCTGCTGGCAGACTGTAGACAGGAATATTCTGTTAACTGGTTTAATTATGGCAGCAAGGAGACTCAGTCACAGGGAATCAAAGGTTCATGTAAACAGTTTAACCTGAATTAGACCTTAACTGGAGGATACGACCAATAGCCGGGTTACTCTGTGCATGTAAATGTAGCCACTGTCTACAGCTGCTATTACAACATGATCTGTATCTGGATGTTATCAGGATAAGGCAGAATGGGTGATCATGCGACGTGTAACGGCTCCCAGCACTGATACGGGAGCGTGATCAGATCTGCCAGTCAGCCAGGTGGAAGCACAATCCGTACAGTGTGTTCACATTAGTGAGAAAGCAGCAGAAACACCGTCGCTGCGGGTGGAAGCGTCATCACCACAGGGAGAAGTGTCTTCGCCCTCGGGTGGAAATGTCTTTGCCGCGGGTGATGACGCAGTGAAGACCACGCTGCACGGGACGCTTTCTTTCTTTCTGTCTCTGTTACTGTCTGTCTTTCCCTCTCCCTTAACATGCAGCAAAAGTCAATCCATCACCCATATATATATATATATATATCACAATGTAGAGCTACACCATCACAGACTGGTGGTGAATTAGTAGAAACAGGCGCAGCATCCAAATAAAAAATAACTGCAGCAGAGAATATTTTTCGTGCAACAGCTAAACGGCTTTAATGCCGACTACACCGTCCTGGGACTGTTTTATAAGTCTGTATATAAATGTTCTGTCTTTTGTTTTTATTTGTGTTTTTGGTAGCATGCTCGCCCAAGATCGCAACAAACTTCAGCGCATAATAAAGACAGCGAGCAGGATAATAGGAGCTGAACAGGTTTCCGGCAGCTCAGCTCCACACTGACCTTATTTGAAACAAGGTCCACTCTGCTCTGAACGACGGCACTCATCCCCCAACACCAGACATTTAAAATGAGTCAGAGAGGCAGAACACTGCAGCGCAAAATTAAAACAACCAGGTTCAAGCAGTCCTTTGTTCCTGCTGCCATTGTAATATTCAACAGTCAGTATTGAATTGTGTTTTATAATCTCATCAGCTTTGCACTTTTTACTGCTACCAACCCATTTATTTACTTTAGATTAGAACGACTTTAGACCTGGAAAATGTATTTTTTTAGAACTGCTGTTGTTTGCTTCTTGTTGATGTTGATATATATTTGTTACTGTGTATGTAGATAGATAGATAGATAGATAGATAGATGATAGATAGATAGATAGATAGATAGATAGATAGATAGATAGATAGATAGATAGATAGAATTTGTGGAGAAATGTGTGTACAGTGCATTTATAATAAACACATTACCCCAATAAAAAAGAGGTTGAGGACCACTGAGACACAGGTTAAAAATAAATACACAGAAAAAATACTACTACACGCAAATATAAACACACATAAATACATACATTCATACATATACATAGATACATAGATACACATATACATACACACACACAAACAGAATAGAGGTCATATTATAGAACAATCTTAGCATTGCAGTATGTTTGGGCTCCATAGACCAGATGAATTTCCTAAATGGATGAATAGAGTTAAACTTAAACTTATCATCAGCATGGTGCTGTATTCTCCTCACAGTTCAAACCTCTTTCCCTACAGGTCTTTGTTTCTGCGAGACACACTGTACTGTACAGCAGGTAGCTGAGAAAACATCATTTTTGGTGCTGTGATTGCATCGGAGAGCCAGCCAAACAGATTATCTTCAACAAGTGGCATATACAGAGTCATTAATTGAACATCTAGGTCAGCTCCAGCTGTGATGAGTGTCTCAAATTATTGGTGACATTTCAAAGAGTGATTTTTGTTATGTAAAGCCTTGGCGTGAAGTGAATATGGGGCGATCTATTCCAAAATGCTATGAATCTGTAATGGAAAAAAGTTTGTGCTTCATGTTTTTATCTGTAAAATAAAGAGGATCCAGTCTAGTTTTGTTATTTTGTCACTATGACTAAGAACTAGATTTGACTACAAACTTAAATTACTTTCTGTCCTTTACTGTAAAATGTGTCATCATTTGTGTTTTGTGCTATTAATCATGTTGTAAGTGTAGGTGGCACTTGGTGGATATGTTCTCAGTTTTGGAACAAAACTCTGCTGCCGCCTTTACATGACAGCTATTTCTTTCTTTCCTTTTTCATCATTTCATTCCCTCCTGACAATCCCCATCACAAGTCGTGACCAGGCCAAACGCTCCCATAATACCTTTCACTTCCACAGGGACCATCCTTTGATCAGAGGGTTGATCATGTGGAGGTGATCTACAGGAGCCCCAAAGGACCAATAATCACTGAATTAAAAACCTTCTTCTGGGGCCGATTCGGAGCCAGCAGGAATCGATGCTGCTGGTAAAACCTCACCTGATTGGACGACCGGTCTGTTTTGTCAGTCATGATTTATTAAACTCTAAAAATGCAAATTTCTGAGCATGATCCAATCTCTCTACACTTTGTTATTTTAATCCTGGATAACGCACCGGCCTGCCTGAGCGCTGCGGTCCAGTGAACAGTCAGGACCGGACTGTGAGTCGTGTCACTCTGTGGGTCATCTGAGGTCGATATTTCACAGATTAACTCCTAACACTTAAACACTGCAGTCAGCAGAACCTGCAGGTTTTATAGAAGGGGGGAATATACTGAGGGAATAAAGAATAGGACCAATCAATATGGAAATGAATAGGACTCTATATTATTAATGCCTTGCAGCAATCACATTTTTTTTTTATGGTGGACATGGGCCCCGCCTTATATCTCAGACAACCTGATCTCACACAAATACGAGAAATGAACACCAAATTACGTGTTGGTGGCATGCAAAGGGTTAAAATTCAGTTTTCCCAGCATGAAACGGTTACATGAAGGAGACACGACTATAACCAGGCAGTAGAGTCACATTGAAGCAGCTCAGTGGACAGTCAGGGTGTTGTGGTCGGGTGCTGGATGGACGATGAGTTTGACTTCAATGCCGGAGACCAGGAGAGTTCAATTCCCACCATTTACAAAGGAAATTTGTACTGTGAGTTCTTATTGAACCATGACCAAAGTCTTTCCCTAACCTTAACCAAGCTGTTTTAGTTGCCTAAACTTAACTGTTAGCCAACCTTTAGCTGAAAATGTCGTGTCCAATTCATGTTTTTGTCACAGAATCTAATTCATGGTGGAGGAACGTAATTTTCACATAATTTGTGTCCAAAGCACGTAAATCTGCGTTCCAGAGTTTGTGCTCATTTCACAATGTTGATCTCAGAGCTACTGAGTCACATCACATCCAGGTCCCTTCAGTCCTCTGGCCTTCCACTGGTTCCCAAGTCCAGGTGGAAATCAAAGGCAGATGGGGCCTGTTGAGTGGTCGCTCCCACCTTGTGGACCTGCCTCCCCCTGAATATTAAAACTGCAGACATTCATAATTAAATGGTTCAAGATAGCTAATAACTTCATTCATATTCAGTTGCGAGTTTTGCTTTCATGCCAGCGATGATATAAGAGAGATTAATCCTCGTCTGAATGAAGCATCCTGTTGGGAGTTGATCCCATGGCAGAAGGACATATGGTTGCTGTATGTTGCAGTTATTTAAAATGCACGAGGTATGATGACGATTTCCCTGCGGAGCGCCGATGCTGAATCCCGCCTCAGCAAAATCTCCCCTTGGATTTTAATTGCCTGCAACTGTATCTTTAGATTTTTCATATCCATAAATAAAGTAACCAAGAGTTGAAGCATTTATTCTCATGCTGCTATTCAGATCAGATACAGTAGAAGAAGCTCGGATTTCTAGATCATTACAACTAAGCTTAGAGCAATATATTGGAATATTTTGGCAATATATTTTATAAAAGAAAAAAGATCAAATATTGGACAGTCACTCTTGACCCCCTCTGATATGATGGATATGATGCAATTTCATTGATTCAATTTTTCTCGTAGAATTGATTAATGCTACACTGGTTGTCTGTTGGAAGGACTTAACCTGAATTGATTCTGATGCAACATTTTGATCTGATTCTACACAAGAATATGTTAATAAGTATTATTATTATTATTATCCTGGGTTTCATTGGAGAGCTTTTGTGTCCAATGGTCTAAATGCTGTTTCAGAAGCTTTTCCACCTTGACAAGAATAACATTTCTGGGAAAAATACTGAATATTTAGAATTTATTGGCATCAAAATGGTCAAGTTGAACACACAAAATCTCAGCTATCGGTGACTTCAGTCTAAAAATATTGGTCTCGGCCTTCAAACACCCATAATGGTCAAACCCAAAGTGTAAATCGTCCAAGGAGGACTGGAATGAAAATGATCAAATAGATATTGAATATTGGTGTAAAATATCATCTTTCAGCAGCTTCAATCCTAAAAATACTGTTATCATGTCGGCCTTCAAAATGTCACATTGGTCAAACTGCAAGGCTCAGAGCAACAGCGCCCGCACAAAAGACGTAACAAATGAAGAATGTCATTCCAAAATGAGATACCCACAATTTGAAAAAAACCTATTCTCATAAAATTATCTCTCACATCACATCAGAGTAAAACTCATTTTGCATTTCATCTATTCTGAGACCTCTGCCTTTTATCAGGGTGGAATCTTAAGCAGCGAAATGAAATTCAGTTAACATTTTATTTTCTTAAAACGGCTGTGCAGCACTTCTGAACAAAACCCTTCGAGTGCCTCTTTGTCCCCGTGTCACGTCTGACTGAGGAGCGCCAGGTAAAGAAACGACAGCCAGGCGCCGTGCGGAACAACAGAACAGTGTCTTAACCGCCGCTACCATTTCTTGGCGTTCCTTTCAGGAAAGCTCTTTATCCTCTTTTCAGCAGCGGGCTGGAGTGCTTTAGACGGTTGCTCTATTTTAGTGAAACCAGACAGTTAAAGTGTTGGAAGTGCAGCCAAACATCCCGCAGCTGTCACTTCACTGCACAGATGATGGCCTTGTTTTCTGCTCCCACATGGTTCATGGTGCTCGTCTCTCCCCTCTCCGCTCTGTGTCTCCCCCCCTCCTCTCGTCTCCTGTCCTCTCTGTGCACCCTCTCATGCCGACTTCACCCCGCTGGCCTTCTCACCCTCTCACCCTCTCACCCTCCTCGCTTCTTGTCTCATTACTTTTCGTAAAGGTGCTGCATGTCGCATTTTAAAACATCAATATACAGTGTCACCCTCTTTTCTCCGAGTCGGGAATACGTCGCGACTCGGCCGTCCCGGTAGTTTGCGTTCACGTGCTTTAAGGTCGGAAAACTGGAGAACGTTTCCTCAACTGTTTACACACATTGACTAACATTAGCAATCAAGCTAGCGATATAGCTATCTTTGGCTTTTTCAGGGGATTATGAATGTAAAAACCACAGGAAATTGAATGCCGTAGCACTATAGTTATCAAGGAATATCCTCGTCTTTTAAATTTGTACTTGTGATTCATTTTCAGCTTTATTGTATGAAATTTCTTACGTTCATGTACGACTCTGTGCAGCCGTGTTGGAACGAGCGATTACATCACAACTTTGTGCCAATTGGTGCTGCATCTGCAATCCAGATTCATGTGGAGACGATTGTCAGCCTCTATCTCACGCCAATGGTATTGTTAGTGTTTCTTCAAATTAAAACCGCATTTCCCATAATCCCATAAGCCTGCTTCCTGCCCCCCCCCTCCCCCTCCCTGAAGAGGATCAACATGTTGGAAGTGATTTCTCCATCTTCCTTTCCCTCCTTCCACCATCTGCTGCCAGAAACTCTTTCAGCTTTAGCTCCGTTTGCTCTGGAAGAACAGAACCTCTTCCTGTTTTGTGCCGTAAAGCGATCCAGCAGATTTCCCTCCAGATCCACCAGGTGGAGAAACTATGGAGGATGCAGAGTAGAGGCTGGCAGGCTTCATGAAGATGCTCTGCTCCTCTCTCATTGCCTCTCCTTCATCCATTCTCTCTCTTTGTTCTCTCCTCTTTTTGCGTCCTCTTCTCCCTCCTCCCTTCTCTCCTCTCCTCTGCTTTCTCCTCCTGCAGCTCTCTTTTTTCTCCTTTCCTCTCATCTCATCCACTCACCTATCCTTCACCTCCTTTCTTTTCTCTCCTCTGCTTTCCCCTCTCTTCCCTCCTCCTCTCCTTCTCCATCCTCTTTTCCTCTCTTTTCCCTTCTCTCCTTTCCCAGAAAGAGTACCATGGGTTTTTTGAAGTGATGAAAACAGTCAGCAAGTTCAGACAAAGCTATTTCAGGTTCAGTCTTACTGAACTAATGCCAAAGGAGTTGGGGTCACTAGAGACGATGCAGTACATAACATTTTGTTTTCAAAGCTTTTTTTTCCTATATTAAAATGAAATTTCTCAAGATCCAAGCTTATTTTACATGCTATTTTTTGGGGTTATGATCTTTTTTGCTCTTTTAGCTATTTGCCTTCACAGTTAAAGTGTTTAATCCTGCCTAATTTACATGGCAGGGGGTTGAAAAGGCTATGAAAGGAGAATCAAGAGTGAGAGCTGATTCAGTCTATAAACAAGCTTTGTAGCTTGTACAGTTAAAGCTTGACTGTAGTTGGATCTACCAATCACCTGCATCATCAATCACAGCCATGTCAAACGCCCCCCCCCCAAAAAAAAAAAAAACACAGACAAAAATCTGTCTTATAATAGATGTACTGTAGACAATTTGGTTGGGGAAATCACTGCTGCGGTGCCACTGAGGAAGGCACTTAACCTCAAACTGCTCCAGTTTGGTTGCACAGTAGCGAACAGCAGCAGACTGGTTGTACTGGGAGTTCCCAGGTGTGAATGTACTGAACTGTGTGAGTGTGAAACAGGCTGATGCTGAAAAACAAGCGTGTGTGTGTGTTGTGCAAACCTTCCTGTTGATAAAATTGAAAGCGGCCTCAGCCAGGCAGCGGGAGGTGAGACGGCGTGGCTGCAGATGCACTCGGATAAAGAACAGCTTTGTGCGGTCGGCAGACTGAAGCTGAGCCGACGCCAGAGGAGTGAAGGTCACCAGAGATTAGATTTCCCAGCAGGTGCGGGGACTCAAGACGGAAACTTTCTGTTGAAAAGCTTTTACTACCGGAGCTTTAAGCCAGCGCTGTCCACGGCACACACAGCAGATCCAGCAGGAGCCGGACTGCGTGTCCACTGGGGACGTTTCTCTTAAGCGCTGACTTCTGTTTCATGTGTTTTCAAAGAAAAGGACGTGCCGGTGCTTGTTCCCGGCGGCGCCCAGAACAGAGTATGTTTTAGTGCTCAGAGCGCCAAGTGCCACACTTCCTCCCTATGCTTTGGAGAATATTTCACTGAAATATGACTGTGCAGCCAAAGCAATTGTACAACAACCGTAGATGAATGGGCGGTTGCTATTTTTAAGGTCAAATATCATATCCAGACATGCACTTGCACACTAGGGTCAGAAATTAAGCGAGGCTTGGGGCAAAAAGCCCATGAAAGTTCATAAAATGTGTGCGAAATTAAAAAAGAGGAGGCAAAAAATGGCACTGAAAATGCGAGCACCTTTTTCACCCTATTCACATTTTTTTTGTTGCCACATAATCATGCTTGAATGCAACTTGCTTCCTTCGTAGGTCAACAAGGTGCTTCGTGGGCGTATGACTGGGTGATTCCTTCCAGTGTGTTCTGTGCGAGAACAAGACAGTCTAACAGCCCCGAGACGTTGACTTTACGTTCCTGCCGGGAATTGAACTCAGGTCTCCCGATTGAGAGTCTGCAGTCTAACTCCCTGCGGCACACTTTCACCCACGTGACCCATACAGTGGTGAACAGAGCGAGCGACCGACAGCCCGATCCACAGAGCCCCTCCTGTCGCGGGGCTAAAAATGTTTAGTTATGAGCAGAAAACAAGCGAGTTCACAGCCTGAAGCAGCAGAAGATGTTAGTGTAAGAGTGTGAGTAACCTTCCCTCCCCCTACAACTTGCCTACTTCAACCAAATATTGGTTAAAGTTTCAGTGATTAAAACCATTTCCTTGTTAGTGACTGTGTGAGTCAATATTTTATGTTTTATGTTTTATATGCTTCATATAAATAAAGGCAAAAATTTATAGTATGTGAATTGGATGAACTAACTTTAGGTAATAGCTTTTGGAACAAATTATGGATTAATTGGACAAAATAACTTTTTTTTTAAAACTTTTTGATAACTTTTTGAACAACTAATGGACTAAATTGGATGAATTGACTTAAAGTTTAGGCGATTGCTTTTTCAAAAATAATGGATTAAATTGGATGTATTAGGTTTTCAGGATTAGGCGATAAATTAACTAATTAAGATGATTAAGATGGCGATAAATTAAGCTAATTAAGATGAACTGTTGACCAGTCCCACAAACTTTTATCAAATATTAGGCTATGATTTTTTGAAGGAGTATAGGGTTTGACCAGTAAACACAGTGGACACTGTAAATAGACAGTTTAAAGTTATTTTGAACTTTTACTTAAGAGATTCACTTAAAAACAATTCAGCAGCATGGCTAGTTTTTTTTAATATATTGTCAGAATCTGCTTTGTCGGCGTTCCTTTATGTGCTAGAAGTGATTTTCAGACTGTTCCTCCATACAATGGCAGTGAATGGAGAGAAGATCATGGAGGAAGATACACAACCCAAGATACTACCAGAGTCCAACATCACTTTAAGCCTGCAGGTGAGACGGCGGTCAGCAGCACGCCGGGGCCTCAGTTGGTGAAAATTGTCACGTTGCCGTGGCGGCGACGCGGGGAGCCGGCGTGTCCCTGCTGAGGGGATTAATAGCTTTTATCTGCACCTTAAGGATCTCCAGCTGCCTTGACGCAGCAGATGCCGCGCTGGTGGAGATCTGCTAATTCAGACTGAGCATGTGTGAGGATTAGGATGCAACCGATATGGGATGTGAAGGCTGATGACGATATTAGGAGAGAAATTAAGGGTTTACAGTCAGTTAGTTAGTTAGTTAGTTAGTTAGTCACACATGGGTTTGAAAATGAAGCTGAACTGGTGATGTGGAGAAGAACTTCAGAACTTTTTAAGAACAGATTTTAGGAGGCAAAATTGTCTGACTAGTGGCCTTGGTGTGTGTGTCTATGTTTTTCTCTCTGAAATATTGATATATGGTCACAAGAAACGCATCAGAAGCTTGTTAAAAGCACATTGGGCCTCATTCACGAAACGTGCGTACGATCAGATTTGATCATAAAGTGTTCTTACGAACGTTTCTACGAACATTTCGGCATTTATCTTTTTTTTTCTTACCTGAATTTGTTCTTTGGTACGATCAAAATCTACGTGTGTTTGGAAACATGCGTGGGGGCATTACGCATGAAGTGGTTTCTATTTTCTACTATTAAAGCAGTCCCAGACCTCATATTAACAAAATGTATATGAATTAATTTGCAGGGCTATATAAACTGCTGATTTCAACTAGGCTATATTAAGCAAACTAAATGAAAAACGTCATTGATAGATAGTAAATGTCAATTTATACAATTTGGAACACATGGGCTAATTGACCAAAGTGATTAAGGATGATATATTAACACCCAAAAACGCCCAGCCAAGCTCGACTCTTAGCAATGGCATATTTGCTACTATTGGAGTACTTGGCAAATCGTGCCGTGAGGAGAGAGCGCGTCTTCAGGGAGCGCACAGATATGTTTGGTGAGAGCGATGAATGGCTCATGATGCGCTTCAGACTTCCCCGGGCTATTCTTGTCGATCTCTGCAACACCTTAGAGCCACAGCCGACCAGGAGAACAAGAAGGGTCCCAGGCTGTCCCCCCACATGTGCAGGTGCTGTCTGCACTCGGTTTTCTAGCCACCGGAACGTTCCAGAGGGAAATCGGAGACCGAGCCGGCATCTCACAGCCTTCCGTCAGCCGTACGCTCCCAAATGTGTTGGATGGCATCATTAGGCTTGCACCACAATATTTCAAATTCCCATATTCAGAAGTGGAACAGACGCCAATTAAGAGGGATTTCCATGCAATTGCCGGATTACCAAACACCATTGGAGCAATAGACTGCACACATGTGCGCATCAAAGCACCATCTCCAATATCCTTTCCCTAACTAAAACCCAAACAATACCACTCCATAAATGTGCAATTGGTCTGTGATGCCAAGCTAAACCTCTTAAATGTGGTTTTCCCGCTGGCCAGGAGGGAGCCACGACTCATTCGTGCTGCAGAACAGCAGTGTGGGCATGCGCCTTGACCAAAGGCTATGCTCTGGCTACATGGCTGATGACACCCCTGACCAACCCTCAGACCCCTCAGGAGCGATCCTATAATTATCGCCATGCACGCACTCGCTCCATCATAGAGCGCACCATAGGGGCGCTGAAAGGCCGCTGGATGTGCTCGGACACTGCAGGCGGAAAGCTCCTCTACACGCCGGACAAAGTTTGAAATGGAAATAACAGCTATAGGATATACATTCCCGTTTAGCTCTAGACCTGAAATAGCTTATTTTTTATCTGAGACATTTTGGTGTTCATTCCCAAAAGGTGTGCAGAATAACTATGGCCTGCTGTGTCCTGTACAACATTGCCATGAAAGGCGGTGCTCCTCTTCCACCTCTACCACCTCCACAGGACATGGTCCACGAACAGCCTATGGGACCTGACATTAGGCATGCTGTTGACGTTCGTCAGCAAATAATTGCACGTTTCTGAAGAGAGGTAGGCTACAAACGAACAAAGACAGACATGAGGCAAATTCCCATCTTATTTGTTGCTCTTTTCATTTAGAGCGGAGCTTATGTCTTTCAATGTCTGTGACATTTCAGCTAATGTGGTTGATATTTGCACCAGCGTCTGAAGTATCATTTGTTGATTTTGCAGGACAGCAGCAGACACCGCCTCTGTCCGTCCAGCGGTGATGGAGGGTCTCCGGGGAGCCGGTGCATGGTCCTGCATGCTGGCCATGGGCGCATCTGCAGTGCCCGCATCGGTGGAAACCGCAGATGCTTGAGCCTGATCTAAAAATAAATAAATGGCTTCATAATTATGTCAGAAGAGCCTCGTCCTTTATTGTAGTAATCACACTGTAGGTTGATCACATGGACTGAAATACTTGGCCTGCTTGAAACAACATTTTCATAAAAGTCCAGCGTATTTTCTATTTACAAACAAAACAAACACAAAAAAATGAAAAAACATAAAAAGGTCCGCCACTGATTGGACCCCGGACAGTGCAGTCTCTCCTATAATCTCTCCTACTCTTTTGTCAAAATCTGACAGCTCCACAGTGTCCTGCCCTCCACCCGTGGCCAATAAACTACGCCTTGTGCATAGTTTTTTTTATGGCCTCCAATTTGATGTCGAACCATTTCTTTTTCACTTCTTGTAGTGTTCTTCTCTCTTTTGTGATAGCATTAACAGCGTCCACAATTTCTTGCCACACTTTTTTTTTCTCTGTTCCGTTTACTCCACTACTCACGCTTTTGAAAATTATTTCCTTTTTTTCAGTCACCCCGGACAATAAAACTTCAATTTCTGAGTTAGTAAAATGATTTTTCTTCAGTCGTTTTGCCATGTCTCCACTGTCCCGACACGACCCTTCACACAGCAGGCCTTTTATGGAGTTGCCGGGGCGTCTACCTATGCTAATCAGCATCAACAGGCACACGCATCCAATTAAGGAACAAGTGGCTTTCATCATCAGATACACCTGGAACACGCAAAAATCAAGACTCTGCGCATGCTTCATGAATCCCACGTTGGTTTTGCGTAGGCATGTTTCTTAAGAACAAAAGTAAGAACAACGTAAGAAAAGTTTTGTGAATGAGGCCCATCGTGAGTGCATGATGATTATTATCAGAGCATGATATAATAGAGCATGATATAATAAACACAGTGTGCCAAAAAACTAGGGGGGTGAATAGTTTATAGGGAAACTGTATAGTTTATGACATGATATAAAATTGAATGTAATTTCCTGATGTTTGTCCGATGATTGTATTGTAACAAAAGTTTATCTGTGCCTCTAATGGGCTTCTAATCTGCTTGTAATGCATCTCGACTGTCAGGAATCCAGCCAGGTCATCTCTCTCTCTCTCTCTCTCTCTCTCTCTCTGTATTTCTTTTTCTCTCTCTGTATTTCTCTCTCTCTCTCCCTCTCTCTGTATTTCTCTCTCTCTGTATTTATCTCTCTCTTTCTCTCTGTATTTCTCTCTCTCTCTCTCTCTGTATTTCTTTCTCTGTATTTCTCTCTCTCTCTGTATTTCTCTCTCTCTCTCCCTCTCTCTGTATTTCTCTCTCTCTGTATTTATCTCTCTCTTTCTCTCTGTATTTTTCTCTCTCTTTATTCTTCTCTCTCTCTCTCTCTCTCTCTCTCTCTCTCTCTCTCTCTCTCTCTCTCTCTCTCTCTCTCTCTCTCTCTCTCTCTCTTTCTCTTGTTTTCCACTCCCGTTCCCTCCTGTCTCCGTTCCGTGTTTTATGTTGTGTGTCTTTCAGATCCCAGTCCAGTTCCAGTTCATGCTCCGGTTGTTCTCGTCTGCCTGCTCACCTTCCCGTCTCCTGCGTCACCTGTCACCTGTCTCCGCCCCTCCCAGCTGCACCTCGTTCCCTCATTACCCCCTTAGCATTTATACCAGTCCGTTTCCCTTTGTTCTCTGCCAGATCGTTCTAGCTGTTTTGTCACTATCCTGCCTTTCTGTTCTACTTGAGTTCAAGTCTGCCGTTTTTTGATATCTGCCCATTTTCCTGACTGCCTCGTAGTCTCTGGTTTTCCTGGTAGCTTTGCTTGTTGGACTGCCTTACCGTGTTTTGACCCCAAGCCTGATTATTAAAGACTGTTTACCTTCTGCCTCTGCTGTTGAGCTCTGCGTGTGAGTCCTGGATCCAACCCTGACACTCGACACACTTCAAGTGAAGAGTTGCCTAAAATTGGAACTGAACCAGCATTGCCTCTAGTGGTGCAACATTTTTCAGCTCACTACCATAGCTCCCACTGTATCAAACCATTAAAGCCTTATATGAATAATAGAGAGCAGCGAGCTGTGTTAGGTGAAAATGTCAAGGAATGGATTTTCTGTTTACATTTTTAATAAGGCCCCAGTTTTATGACTATACTGTTTGCACACATTGTATATTGGCTATAAATCATAGATTGCTGCTTAAAGCGACCGTGTTCCTTCAGAAAAAGTATAAGCTTTTCATGATTTTAGAAAAACAAGCTTCATTCTCCGAAAAAACATCCAGTTTCAAATCCATTTAGAATTTCTGATGCATAAATCCCCTGAAAGTATACGACTACCACTGCTGGCAACTGTGAATGTACAGATTTAAACTTACGTACTGTAGGTTATGCACTTGAAACCATTGCTTGTTTAAAAACTTAAAGTTGCTGGTTTTTCACTGGGACCAAAACACCCTAAATGCTCGCAGACTTATCGGGAACGCGCCTCAAAGTCTGTGAGGCCGTCAGTGCCGACATTGGGATTGAGCCTAAGAAGAAGAAATTGAATTTACTGACATTGCATTTCATTATTTCTGGGTAATGAAGTCCTTCAAACTTTAAAAAACAATTCAAACAGTTATCTCCCGCTGCCACTTGGGGCCGCCACAGTGCAAAGTTCTCTAACACGGCTTTAAAACAGACTTGCATGTTTCTTTATCTGTATCTTTTTGAATAAGTTTCAGGAGTAACTGGATCACAGAACTTCCTCAGCACAAAACAAGGTGTCCCAGAGGCTCGAGAAACTGTCCTGCAACCCAAAACATCGCAGGTTAGATGTGTCCAACAGCCATCTGTCCTGTCAAACTGATTTTTTGGAAGCAAACTGCAGCCCTATCTGCTGAGTCATGGTGCGCTGCTCTGGATAACAGCCTCAGCTGCGTGCCGTATAGGTAATTCAATAGTAAAAATGATAAGAAACACTTTACAGAGCTGTTTAAAAAAAGGAAAATATGGAGATACATCCAGATATTACAGTGGTGTTGTATGAATACATGGAGGAATGGGGATAGAGGCAGCATTGGCAGCAGAATATCAACAGCCACAGATAGGTGAGGTGCTGTCATACTTTGTTAGGTCAAACGCACACACACACACACACACACACACACACACACACACACAGACAGAACAAATACACACAGAAACACACAAACATTCTTATATTGCCATACTTCATAAACAAACACACTCATACATTCTGTACATGTTGCTATTTCTGTGACACAATCCCATCAAGTAAAGATTTTTCTCTTTCTCTGACACACACACACACACACACACACACACACACACACACACACACTTCCTCTTTCATGCGTATATAATCCACTCAGGTTGTGTGGAGGCCTTATATTTCTGTGAACATACGTCCATACACACTCACTGCTGCCATCTTTAATGCAACAGCCCATTGCCCTTAATGGCCTTGTTTACTATGAGTGTGTGTGTGTGTGTATGTGTGTGTGTATTTGATCATGAAAGTGTTTGTGTGTGTGTGTTCATGCATGTACCTCTCCAGAATAGGAGATGGACTGTTGCGTGTGTTTGTGTTTTCATGCATATAGTATATTAATCCATGACGACAGAGAGTGTGCATGTGTGTGTTCGTGTGTGTGTGTGTGTGTGTGTATATTCCATAATGGGAGCGAGTTTATGCTTGGCTTGCAGTGTGTGAACTCAGGTTTTCGAGGTCTGGATTTCCACAGCAGGAAGGAAGGAAATCTGAGGTTTTGCTCCTGCTGGGAGCCGGATCAAACCGGTTTATTTGCTGGTTTAAAGTGACATCACTCCTTAAAAGACAAATTCACGGTGATTCCAGTTGAATTTTCTTTTCCTCTCCTTGCTTCTCTTCTTTTTTTTTTTCTTCTGCTCCAATTCGATTCAACTTAGTTCAAGATAAAATAAATACATAAAAATGATGAAATCAAATAAAATGCAACTCCAAGCACTTCCAATAAAGTAATGGCTGAGTCGGCATGCAGACAGGAGCTGAGCAGCTGTTGAAACCGCAGCTTGAAGCTCGATGCTCTGAAGACGGTGCAGACGACTGTGGACTCAACAGTTATTTTTCAAACATGGATCATTAGCGATTGGGGAAACGTTTCAATAGAACTGCAGAGTCAACCTGGCAGGAAGCAATAGACTGGGACAAATATTGGATCCTTTTATTTGTAGCTTTATTTTTTGTGATTCATGTGTCTTTCCTGCCGGTAGTGCAGTAAAATCATTAGCCTATAGCTAGCAAACCTTCCTTAGAAATACATTTTACAGAGCAGCATTCATTTTCAGTGGCTGCCACTCGAGCTATTTTGACATTTCAGTTGTGGCGAAAGTATCATTATACGACCAAAACATCCCTTCGTTTCTTCAATGGGTTCTGTAGCGCCGGGGAAAAAAATGAATGGGAATTAGAGGCAAAAACCATTTAACAGCAACTCCTGGTGGCCTCAGGCACCAAACTGGAAAATTAGAGTCCAGTTTTAAGTAATAATCAACATATCTTAGACTCTGACTCGTGTATTTCGCCCGAGATATCTTGTGTTCAATCAATAATTCTAGAAGATTTTGAAATTGGAAGAAATTGAATGGTTTCTGACGATGGCAGTGCTCATTAAGTGGTGTATCTCATTTTGTATCTGAGGAGGGGTAAGGAAGGAAGGAGGGAGAAGAGGAGGAGAAACAGGAGACTATGAGGAGGAAAAGAACGAGAGATAAGAGAAAGAATAGGAGGAGAAGGAGGGTAAGAAAGGAGGGAGAGGAGGAAGGAGAGAGGAGGAGGAAGGGGAGGGATGGAGTAGGGGAGGAGAAGAAGAAGATGAAGAAAGGAGAGAGAGGAGGAAGGAGAGAGGAGGAGGAAGGGGAGGGATGGAGTAGAGGAGGAGAAGAAGAAGATGAAGAAAGGAGGGAGATGAGGAAGGAGAGAGGGAGGAGGAAGGGGAGGGATGGAGTAGGGGAGGAGAAGAAGAAGATGAAGAAAGGAGGGAGATGAGGAAGGAGAGAGGAGGAGGAAGGGGAGGGATGGAGTACGGGAGGAGAAGAAGAAGATGAAGAAAGGAGGGAGAGGAGGAAGGAGAGAGGAGGAGGAAGGGGAGGGATGGAGAGTAGGGGAGGAGAAGAAGAAGATGAAGAAAGGAGGGAGAGGAGGAAGGAGAGAGGAGGAGGAAGGGGCGGGATGGAGTAGGGGAGGAGAAGAAGAAGATGAAGAAAGGAGGGAGAGGAGGAAGGAGAGAGGAGGAGGAAGGGGAGGGATGGAGTAGAGGAGGAGAAGAAGATGAAGAAAGGAGGGAGAGGAGGATGGAGAGAGGAGGAGGAAGGGGAGGGATGGAGTAGAGGAGGAGAAGAAGAAGATGAAGAAAGGAGGGAGAGGAGGAAGGAGAGAGGAGGAGGAAGGGGAGGAGAAGAAGAAGATGAAGAAAGGAGGGAGAGGAGGAAGGGGAGGGATGGAGTAGGGGAGGAGAAGATGAAGAAACGAGGGAGAGGAGGAAGGAGAGGAGAATAAAAAGATAAAGAAAGGAGGGAGAGGAGGAAGGAGAGAGGAGGAGGAATGGGGGGTGGAGTAGGGGAGGAGAAGAAGAAGATGAAGAAAGGAGGGAGAGGAGGAAGGAGAGAGGAGGAGGAAGGGGAGGAGGAGAAGAAGAAGATGAAGAAAGGAGGGAGATGAGGAGGAAGGGGAGGGATGGAGTAGGGGAGGAGAAGAAGAAGATGAAGAAATGAGAGGGAGGAGGAGGAGGAAGAGGACTGCATCATCTTCTGCTTTGTCTTCTATAAGTTGCGGCAGGTTTACTCTTCGCCTCTTAAAACCTCACTCCTCCTCCTCCTCCTCCTCGCTGTGATTCAACAGCGCTTCATCATAAAGTGTCATTGCATGGGAGTGACTTTTACTTACTGAACTAAAAACCTCTCTATAGGCTTGTTCTATTTTACAAAGCCTACGCTGACATATGCATTGATTGACTTGCAGCTGAATGGGGACTTCTTTTTCAAACAGACTTTGGCGCTCTGGAAGCAGAAAACCCCTTTTGAAAGAGGCACCGCAGTGCAGCCAGGGCCATTTTTCAAACCACTTGAAAGGTCAACACATAATCAGCTAAATTCTGCACAAGTATGAACTGAGGATGAGGTGGTTTGGCTTTGTGCAGGTAGTGAAGTCTGAATCATCTCTTCTGCTGCAGCTCTGTCCCTCCGCTCTGTGCTTAGTGCCCTGTGGCAAATAATCACAAGAAACAATCTCACACAATAAACAAACTGCCTTTCTAATGCAGAACTATAAGAAGACGCCAGCAATGTAAAACCACATAGGACCAATACATCTAAAAATTCACACTCAGATCTATATTCGGCGTTCAGCAGTGTTTCCTTGTTACAGAATTTCAATTATCACCGCATCAGCTTTCTCTCCTCTCCCTCTCACCCTGTTTCTCTCTGTGAGAAAGCCATCTACACACAGAGAAATAAAAAGGTGCAAACTGGAACGAAAATGGTTCATCAGAGTGATACAGAAGAACCATTTCAGACTAAGGTTCTTTAAAGAACCATTTCTGCACTCCTTTGATTAGACTCCTGCATTGTGTTATTGTTTATCTGCTCTTGTATAGCCTAATTTGCAATTGCACGATATAAACTATGGAGAGGTTTGGCTATTTTCTACATTAATGCCATCACCCACCATCCAATAACTAATAACCTTTTAAGATTATTGAGAGGGGGCTGAAAACACTATATTTTGTTTCATTATTAAGGGTAATAATCAGAAAACAAATTGATTTTTTTCATGCTTTCTAAGACTAAATAATTTTTCATGTACCCTGATATTTCATTGGGGGGTCTATTGGTCCTTTCCAATTATTTATCTCATAAAAATTTGTGAAATGAGCACAAACTCTTAAACACAGATGCATGTGCTGTGGATGCAAATTATATGAAGATTACATTTCTCCACCACTAATTGGATTCTGTGGCAATAACACGAATAGGACAGGAGATCATCAGGATATTGTTATCAGAGGTTATAGTATTTGTTATGTATTTTCAATCCATGTGTCTGTTTTCGGGGCACTTCAACCATCGTATTCCACACAGTGTAATGAGGAATTTTGTTTCTTCTCCTTCGGTCTTCTTCATATCTTCTAACCCTGGCAGTGTTCATGCCATAATCCAGCCAGCTCTCCAGCACCATGTGTAGCACATGTAAAGCCTCCATACAGTCAACAGTACCAGGACGGTGCACTTAAATTGGCCTTTTTTTTGATGAAGACTGGTCTATTTAGAATCACACATCAAAGGAAATGTACAGTAAGAGGCAGAAGGACACACTGTCAGAATTGGATTAGGCCTCATACAGTGTTCATGCAAATCAGATGAGTTTTAACTAATGCCCAATCAACTTTCGACTGTGGTTAATCTTGGCTGAGACGTGTACAGCTGAGTTATCGCCGTCCTTAAAGGAATACACGTTTTTTTTTTGGTTAATACGCCGTTTGATCTAGGGATGCACCGATCCGACTTTTTCAGTCCAGATACCGATACCGATAACTGGGCTTTGGGTATCGGCCGATACCGAGTACCGATCCGATACCAGTGTTTAATTAATAAACTGTAGGCTATGCCTCACTGTGTGGAAGAGACTGGGATCATTCTTTTATGTGTAAAGCAACATCAGGCTTGACTTTAACATTGCTTTCCTAACTTTGCAAAACAAAATGTAACAAATAAATACATAGATATAAATGTACTCAATTGTTATTTATTATTAAAATAATAAATAATCGTGCTCCAGCAACTTGGTAAAACATCTTCAAAATTAACAGGAATTACAGTTCAAGCGTAAACCTTTTAAATGCAGCAACAAATTGGTCAGGAATTAAAATTCCAGTATAAAACAATACAACTGCATCAAATGAGAACAAAATGTAAACATTAAATCACAATTAAGTCACAAACTAGTGCAAACAAACTTGATAAATTAAATCACAATTCACACAAGTAGTATAAACAAGTAACTTGGTAAAAACAAAACATTCAAAATATGCAGAATAAGCCTAAATTACTGAAATAACTCTGGCTTAACTGGTAATCTTGCTTTATGAAACAGCCCTCAGAAAAAAAATCAAGGTATGTTAGTCTGACTATGTGTCGGCCGAATGGAGCAGCAGCACCTGACGAACACGGAAAACACTTTAAATCGTGTTGTGGCAGGAAACAACGTTGACCTACAGCCGAGTCCCCGTAAACCTTGGATTTATGAATGGAGTCTGGCTGGACGCGCCGATTGTATAATTGGTGGAAAACTACTTTACCTCGCAGGTTAAATGGCAGCCTGCTCGGCCGCGCGGTGACCCGGGAGAGTTTAAACATATAACCGAGACAAAGTATTCATGCAGGTGTGTTTTTAACTACCGAGCATCAGCACCGACCCCCGGTCAGCTCACCCCGACCCCGGCTCTGTTATGAGGGTTGGGCGCCAGGTTAGCTTGTTAGCCTGGATGCTAGCTGCGGGAGGCTCGCGCCCCACGAGCGAGAATTCAGTGCGCGAGACGCTGCGCGCGGCAGGCGGGATCCTCCGGAGCTGCTGGACCGGAGGAGCCACCGGACGGACCGAAGGCAAATGGCCGGGTCTACCGGCGCGCTGCTGACGCATGACGTAGTATGCGCACGTAGACATAAACATAGAATTGAATAGAATAGATCGGCCCCATTGTCACCGATACCCGATCCAGCTATTTGAGTCAGTATCGGACCGATATCCGATATCAGTATCGGATCGGTGCATCCCTAGTTTGATCAAGTTATTGTGTGATGAGAAGATCGTGTCCTTTATGTGTCCAAAATTTAGAGTATATTTAGATTAGCATGAAATTTAATTCTAATTCATTCTATGTATGAACGGTGCTATATAAATAAACGTATTATTATTAAATTACATATACATTGGAAACACAGAGGTAAGACTATGTATAATTTTGTCGATACACAACGATGAGTTCACCCATGATTTCACTTCATCTTTGTTCTTTTTTTGGTTTGTTTTTCCTTGGAGAAGAGCTTTTATTTATCTCAGTATTTTTAACCAAAAACTGGGCGTATTCCTTTAAGATTTAGTTCCACTGAGGAAGATAGTTAGTCATAGTTACAGTCATCGATGGATAGATATTAACAGCTAAATAAATAATGCAAAAAAAATGAACAGCTAAATATCGAAAATGTAAATGAACCACACACAGCAGACTTTCCCCTGAGAGTCCTTCTCCAAAAGTAAACCGTATTTTAATTGGGATTCTGACTACCGGAGATAATCATGCATCGCTTTTTTGAGATAAACCATTTTTTTTTAACGGCAGCTTAGAAAGCTTGAGTGGGGTGAAGACGAGGTCACACGAGACGAGGCTTTAAACGTAATTATTCCCGTCGTCTTTTCCTTCCGAGTTCATCTCTCGGTGTTCGTTTGCGTCAGATATATTCTCCGGTGCCATCTGCTCGCCCCCTGAGAGTTTGGGCGTCCCTCCTGGGTCGGCGATGAGGATTTCAGCTTCTTCTTTACAGCGGGGAGCCTCAATCCCTTTTTAGTCTCGGGGACTTGGAAACAGCGCTGTTATTTTCTGTCTCTCTTTCATGGACCGGTAAACAGTGGCACTGGCACCTTAGGGGACTACTAACATTAAAAGTCATGAAAAGAAATAAACCAGAGAACAATCTGCTCGGTTTAAGTGCAACCGCTGTAGAAAATAGTCTTTATTTGACAGTGTATTGCAGAGAGTGACAGGGGAGATGGGGGAGAGAGAGAAGTGGGAGTGTCATATAATAAATGTTATAAGGCAGACTGAAACCTCAGGAGCACATAGTCTGTCCTGCTGGGTCTCCAACGTGTTCAGGGTTTCCCAATCTGTTTAGTCATGGGGGAGTTAAAGCTGCACGAGGCAAGTTAGAGGCAAGAGTTATTTATGTAAAAATCCAGCCGTCGTATCGGTCTGAAACACAAATTGATAGGGATGGGACGATATATTGAAGTTCAACATATCGCAATATTTTATTCTGCTGTAGTAATCACAAATGAGATGCTTGCCCTTCCCAGTTTCACAAGCTGTCCATCCAAATTATATAACTTGCACTTGACATGACATTTTTAAATTGTTGTTTACATTCTAGCAGCCAATGACATCGCTAGAAAGATTTGAGTCTCAGAAATAAACAGAATTCTGCACAGTCAGACTTTGTTTCGTATCGTGAGATAAGCAGATTGTCCCGTCTAGGGCTGGGTATCGGTACTCGATACCTTTAAGGTTTCGACCGAAATAACCCAGTACCAAGAAGTATCGAAACTTCTCCAGTCAAACGATACCTGCATTCGATACTTTTTGCACACAGATCTAGAAAAAAATGACTATTTGTATGGTTTTGCTCGCAGCCAATCACCGCAAGCGTTCTTCGATTTAATGCGACGTGTGATTGGCCCGCTACCGCAGCAGCTACAACCCATACAGTCTGTGGTGAAGTCGAGCGCGGTGTGTGTGACGGAGTCGGCAGTTCAGTGTGCCGAGATAACCACCAAAACGTAAAAAAAAAGGTATCGAATGAAGTACTCTATTGGTATCGGTATCACTTTAAGGGTACTGGTATTGGTACTGGTATCGTAATTTTTTAAACAATACCCAGCCCTAGTCCCGTCCCTACAAACTGAGTCCCATCTTCACTAATTGATCCCCCGTAGATTTGGCCAAATTAAATGATTTGCCCAAATGAAACTCTGGTGTCGGGTGTCGGACACGGGAGGGAAATCTTCCGTCTCCTTAACAGTGAGCGAGCGAGCGCTCCGTCCAGAGAAAGCTGCTTGGACCTCTTCTTCGTCACCTCCACCCGCACCACACACTAAGAAGAGGAAATTTAAATCGAAGGAGTGCACAGTTTCTGATGATTTCTGGGTAATGAAGTCCTTCAAAGTTTCAAAAATTCATCAGTCACTCTCCCGTTGCCACTTTTTAAGCAGTTCTTTTATATTTCTTTCTGTCTCTGGAACGAACTGTGGTGAATTACCACTGCTAACTTTTAAAACTAATACCAGAGAAATAACCTGTTATTATTCTCTGTTGAGGCAGAAATGCCATAGGAAATAACTTTTGTTAGACGGGATACAGTGGAGAGTGACAGGAAAGATAGAGAGAAGAGAGAGAAAGAGAGAGACACGGGGGATGACATACAGCCAATGTTATGAGGCAGACTCAAACTCCCAGCGTCAGGAGAACATGGTGTGAGAGATAGCCTGGCCTAAGGTTTCCTAATCTCTTTAATTTCAGGGTTTGAAAAATCTTCTCTCTGTCTGTCTGTCTCTCTCAGGGAGCAGAGAACTACGACAGCAGCAGCTGCAGGGACTGCTAAGCTGTTTTTCTTCTCTATTTAAGTTTATTGTCTGTGAAATGTCTGTGTTATTAGACAGTACACAGAGAGCAGTGGCAGAAAAGACAGAAATGAGGGATGACATGAAAGAAATGCACTGCAAAGGATATCAATCGTAAGAAGAGTATTGAGTCTTAAAGGGGCATTAAGTAAGGTATGATCGCTATTGGCGACCAGTAGAAACATTTTGTCCTCCTACACGACTCTGGTACCCCCCCCCCCCCACACACACACACACACACACCCCTCCCTTCTCCTTTTTATGGTGGCCTATAATACTATAGATACAAACAATAAAGTCACATTTTCACAATAGAGGTGAGTGAGTTAGCAGAAAGGTCGAGTGAACAGATAATACTGCTAATATTTTTTTTGTCTTGAGAACCTGGCCTTTTAGTCTTTTAGTCGTAGCTGAAATGTGTTGCGACGCTGGTCCAAGTGTGTGTGTAGGTGTGTGTGTGTGTGTGTTCTGCTGATGATTATTCTCCCACTAACTTGGCTGTAATTTATGGTCTATGTCCAGAGTGTTGGTCCCAACGCTAACCTTTACCAGCCGACTGAGCCTCAGATACCTTCTCTCTCTCTCTCTCTCTCTCTCTCTCTCTCTCTCTCTCTCTCTCTCTCTCTCTCTCTCTCTCTCTCTCTCTCTCTCTCTCTCTGATTTTATTTTTTTGTTCGTTTTTTATTCATGGTCTGCGTCCGGTGCTAACCTTTTATCAGCCAACAGAGGCATAGCAACCCTAGCTAAAGATCACACACACATGCACTGGGCTAAAAACCCACTCACACTTTCTCTCTTTCTCTCTCTCTCTCTCACACACACACACACACACACACACACACACACACACACACACACACACACAATGCATGCACCCTTAGACACTCGCATAGATTTTACTGTTTGTTAGGTTGTTATTTACTGCATGGTCCCATGAGCGCTAATCTTTATCAGCCAAAAGAGGCATAGCAGCACTAGCTAAAGTTCACACACACACACATACACACACACAGAGACTCTCTGTATCTTATAGATTTTATAGTTTGTTTGTGTGTAATGTATTGTCCCTCTGTTGGCCAGAACACACACACTTCTTACACACACTTTCTTTCTTAACAAGGTGTGGATGTCAATACTACTCTTATGAGGACATTTAGCCCCCACTAGTTAGCTAAAACATAGATTTATCTCTCTCTCTCTCTCTCACACACACACACACACACACACACACACACACACACTCTCATTCTGAGTGATTTCCGATGGGACGAGCCGCTGCGGGCCGGTTCGTGTCACCGTGTTATCGACGGGCCTCGGCAGCAGCAGCGGGTCTGAGAGCCGCGGCCTGCTGCCTCATCGACTTCCCTCCTCTCTGACACGTGAACTTTGAGGGAAGTTTGGACGACATTCTGCCCACTCTGCCCTGTTGGCCCAGAGTTACTATTTGGTTATATTATAAAGTTCATATAGGAACATACTGACAGTATCGCTTTGTGCCTTCACTGTGGGTGGTAACTTTATTTTGTGGTCCTCTCCTGTGTCTTTTTCCTATTTTTTTCATGGAAATGAATATCTAAGCCATAATTAGAAACACTTGAGATAATTTGCAAAGCTTTCTGCTGTATCACAAAGCCATTTGTCACTCTAAAAGTTAATATTTAATCAGTTCCGACAACTGTACAACTTCTGACTTGCCAAGACCAATTTATTTATCACTTAATTGCCTGTGTGAACAAAAACCAGGGGAATAGGACTATCAAACGCCAAGTCGATACTTGTGACCTTGTAGAGGAAGTTCTTACGTTGTCTTGGAGAAAACGAACAGCACAGAGACGTTTCCCTTACAGTGTGAGGTGGACTGTGAGCTCGATGTCGCCCGATCAATTAAAACACCCAGCAGTTCATTTTTCCATCCGTTTCAGCCACAGACCGTCATAACAGATGCATTAGTGAGTGTGACACCACTCACAGGTTTCTGAAGGGCCGTTTTGAAGCCCAGAGATCGGGTTTACAGTCGGTGCCATGTTGACATTTTTTGGAGGTTGAGAGTGGAGTCTGGGTCGTCTGCAGAGCCGCAGCTCCGCCTGCTGTTGGCCTGTAATCATCGACGACCCGCCAATCACTAGGAAAACAACCCCGCTTTATATCCCGTTAATGACACAATTATTTTGAAAATCTTCATGACGACACACATTAGAAGAAGTGAAATTAGCTACTGAGGCCATAAACTCTTGTGGAAAAAATGTATGGACTATATTTTTATCTGAAGTTGGGTTGGGTTTGGAGTTTTTTTGGAGCTGGACTCTAGCTGACAGCAGACTGTAGCGCTGTTTGGACATGATGAGACGTTGAACCTTGAACCTTGAACCTTGAACCTTCCCATTCATTCTTGTCGAGTCCAGGACATTTATCTGTTGTCATTTATCAGGACTTGTCCTCTGTCCTCACCTGCTCTTGTTTTGAAATTATACTTTGGTCATTAGATATTACACTGAAGAAGTCACAGAGGACACACAAATGTATACTGAGAAAGACACAGGAAGTACAAGTCCACTTTTCCACCAATAGCCAGCCGGCAGCCGACTGGAGGCGGGTTCACCTCCCAGACGTGGCTGAAATCGAGACAATGCAACTGTTTTTGAGGTCAGGAAGTCTCACTGCTTCACTGAAAGCTGTATGTTGAAACTAGTAGACTAATTCTCTGGTTGTCTTGCTGTCTTGGCAGGACTGTTGCTCTTGTGTTCATTATCTGAACTTTATAACAGCAAATAAATAACGATTACTCCTCTCTGTATTTCATTTATCATTGTTGTCTGTTTTTTGTCTGTCTTGGCAGGTTTGTCGGGGTTGTTTGTGATCAACATCTAAACTTTATAACAGCAAATGAATAACGGTTACTTCTCAGTATATTTCATACACCGTTATTGTCTTGTTGTCTGTCAGGCTTGTTTGTGTGTTATATCTAAACTTTATAACAGCATGTAAATAACGGTTATCTGTCTCTATAATTCATGTACCTTTATTGTCTGGTTACCTTGCAGACTGGGGGAATGGCTTGTTCTATATCTTACTTTTATAACACCATATAAATAATGGTTACCTCTCTATAAAATTGTTATATGTAATATATTTTTTCCTGGATGTTGCTGTTTGGTAGGTTTGTTTTTTCTGTTTTTTCCCTCTAGCATGTCTCTATGTCTCTCCACCCTTCTGTATGTTTAAATGAATCTGTACTTTCCAGTTAACTTTAAAACGTTTCCAAGGACTTTGTGACTCATTCTCTCTTACTTTCTTTCTCTCTATCTCTTTCTCTCCCTCCTCCTCTTCATCCCTCCCTCATTCCCTCTGCAAACAGTGCGATAAATAGACGGTGATTCATTCGGCTGCAATTCCATTTTCTTAATTGAGCTCTCCGCCCCTCCTGGCAGCCGGCGTGAAGTCATGGACGAGACTAATTGACACTGCAGTCTCTCTCTCTCTCTCGCTCTCTCTCTCTCTCTCTCTCTCTCTCCACTCATTCTCTCGCTCTCTCTGCACTCATTCTCCAAATCCATTTAACCTCGGCGACCCCGACACGACCCCAAAAACACGGCCATTTAAGCCAATCATGGCTTTAATAATAGCAGGGGAGAAAGGGCTGTGGCGTGTGTGTGTGTGTGTGAAAGAGAGAGTGCCTGCCTGTGTGTGTTTGACTGACTGTGTGTGTATAAGTGCGTGTGTTTGAGTGAGTGAGTGTGCGTATGAGTGTGTATGTTTGAGTGTGTGTGCCTGTGTATATGAGAGTGTGCAAAAGTGCGTGAGGTTGTGCGTGAGCGTGTTTGTGTGTGTTTGGCTTGTAAGTGTGTGAGAGGGTGTGTGAGTGCGTGAGAGGGTACATGTTTACTCATGAGTACGTTTGAGTGTGTGTGTGTGTTTGTATGTATGATTGAGAGTGTGAGTGTATGTAGCAGCATCCAGGTCACGTTCAAAAGCCCCGACAGCAAACTGGAAGTTTAAAAGGAAACGGTAGAGCGTTGAACGTCCTGCTGTGAGGCGTTTGTTACGGATCGTTATTAAGGCAGCTGAGAGGAAATATTTACAATCATTTATTGTGGTATTGTGGTTCTTTATGTCCTCAACTGCTGCAGGCAAAGCACTTGTACAGTAAATGTGATTGTGAAGCCATGGAGCTGATGACTGTCTCATATCAGCTGTTTCTATGCACACACACACCAGACTGGATCAAACGCACCTCAAAGGGTTTCACACCGTTGGGAGCAAACACGGAAAGCGTTTTGCGCCGCGGCAAAACGATGCGAGCTTTGAACGTGGACGCTCTTTTCCAACAAGAAGCAGTGTGGTTTATGGGAGATGTGGACAGAGAGAGTGAAGGATAGAGAAGACAAGAAGACGGATGTGGAGACAAACAGGCCGTCTGTCTACTGTCAGGGAAAAACCTACAGAGTTACATGGTTTTTTTTCTGACAGCGTACCTGAGTGACAGCAACAGAGAATGATAGAGTGATAGACAGCAAGCAAGAATTGATAGAATGATAGAGACAGCCAGGAAGACAGGGAGAAAGAGAGAGAGAGAGAGAAATATTGGAGATATAGGGAAAGACGGAGAGAGGGACAGACAGGCAGTTAGACAGCTGGCCTGTCTACCTGGTTGACAGTTTAAAAGAGTGATAGAAAGAGAGCGACAGCAAGGAAGAGAGACAGAAAGAGACAGATTTTGTAACAGAGTGAAATAAGAGACAAACAGGACAGAGACAGAAAGAGAGAGAGAGAGCGAGACTGTGAGGAAGAGGGAGACAAGACATGGCAAGGTAGAGGAGAGACAGACAGACAGACAAGCAGCCTGTCTGCCTGATTGACAGATAAAAAGAAAGTGTGTGAGAGAGAGAGAGAGAGAGAGAGAGAGAGAGAGAGAGAGAGAGAGAGAGAGAGAGAGAGAGAGAGAGAGAGAGAGAGAGAGAGAGAGAGAGAGAGAGAGAGAGAGAGAGAGAGAGAGAGAGAGAGAGAGAGAGAGAGAGAGAGAGAGAGAGAGAGAGAGAGAGAGAGAGAGAGAGAGGCATAAAATGACGGAAAATTAAAATGTGAAGACGACAGGTTCATTTCCACCTGTCTGTCTCTGTGTCAGAGAGAGGAGTGTGTGGTTTCACTTCCATTTAAACATGTCACTCTAATGGAGGACCTAGCGGAGAACACCCCTCCTTCCATCTATCTGTGTGTGTGTGTGTGTGTGTGTGTGTGTGTGTGTGTGTGTGTGTCTGTCTAAACACACACACACACACACTTCACTTTAAATGATGGAGCATTTAATAGGAAATGAGAATTTGTTTAACCGCTGCTCTGACAAGCGACTCTGATGCTGTTATTCCGCCTGGCTCCACTGGGGGATTCTGGGAAATGGAGTTTAATAGAGGAAAGGAAAATCCATCCCAAAACAGAACTCAGTTTAGTTTTAGTTCAGTTTAATGTTGTTACATAAATGATCAAAACACTGAATAACAGAAACAAGAAATACAATCTGTGTGGGTGAAACAGATTTAGGGTCTGTGTGATGAGCCCAAGTCCTCGCTTTCTCTTTACACACACTCACACACACACACACACACCCTCCCACTCACTGTCTCTACCTCTCTCTTCCCCTGGGACGTCATTCTCTCCATCAGAGCGATTGTAATTAATTTCCCGTTCTGCTCTTTTCATGAATATTGTTGTTTTTTTCCACCATGTTGTGTTCTGCTGTCACTGCACCTATGTTGTTCTATATACTGTATGTAGGTATGTATTTATTTATTTGTTTATTCTTCCACCCAAAACTTTAGACTTGCATAACTCGAACATACTTAAAAATTTGAAAAGGTCAGAACTTTAAATGTCGGACCTAGACACATGAAACTCTGCACACACACCCAGCTGTTGTTGTTCTACAAATTTGCCCTTAGCACTACTGAGGTCTGCCATATTAGATTTTCTGGCAGTAAGTTTTTCATAGTTTCATTTTTGTTACTTCCACCCCTCATAGTATGAATAGTATTATAGTTATTAATAGACTTGTACTCTTATGTTAATGAAAATTAAAAACACTGATCTAATGATAGAAGGTATGCAGTTACTAATTTGTGCAGGTAAGATTAAAAAAGAAAGCAAAAAGCTATAGAAAAGAATCTCAACATAAACAAGCAAACAGCAACAAAATCGATTGATTGAATTACAGAATCTAAACAACATGGTGGAATACGATAGGACAATAACAAATAAATTAACCTAAAAACTTTATGTATAAAGCACTTTTTAACACAAGTTACAAAGTGCTTTACAGGAATAAAACAAATGACAATAAAAATGCAATGAGGAAAAAAGCAACAACAATGGAGGAGCAGAAACCACAGGTGAAGTGTGTGTGTGTGTGTGTGTGTGTGGTTAGTAAAACAGAAGACTTTCCTGGCCTGATTGTAATATCAAGGACACCAAGCAGGCCGAGGTCATTTCATAGTATAAGTGCTTTCAAGTTGACTATATGGCTTTGCTTCTGGTTCCAGTGGTTTCACATATTATTTTTCCAAGAGGATTAAAACACGGCAGGAAAAGTGAGAGGAAATATTAAATTCAGTGACGGAGGGGAGAGCTTTTGATGTCTCTTCAGGTACTTTCAGGGAGGAGAGGGAACAAAACTTTGAAAACGCTTTAAAATCCCCACTGGGGGCTGATGAAAGAGGATCAGATATGAGCGAGGGAAAGAATAGGGATCTGCTGTTCATCGCTTCAATAAGGAGATGGGCTGATTATATATTCAGTTTGATATCAGAGGAGTGTTTAACTCGCCCGCCGCCCGTCCCGCCTGGCGGCTCCACGGCTGCGGCGGCACTGTGGCGGTCTGCAGCCTGAGCGCCGCTGAACACTGAACGCTGAGCGGATATTTAACTTTCCTTCCAGTCTCCACCGCCTGGAAAAAGCGCTTCTCTTACCAGGTGATGACATTAGCACGCACACAGCATGGCAGAGCAACAGGTAGAACAAGAAGTCAAGAAGGAAACTCCAGTCTGCGGCTGACAAAAACATTAGGAACTTTAAGTTTGTTTTGTTTTTAACAACATGGATATCTCTACGGACCAGTAATCCCTTAATATAACCTTATATTTACATGAATTCACCCATTAATTTATGCAAAATCCCCTTAAAATTAATTAAGGGAGTGATTAATGGAGGAGACCCCTCCATTAATAACTCATTAATAATCTGTAAACCTGCATAAAAGGCATGAAAATCCCTTAATTACTAGTGTTTCTGTGAATCAACTCATGAATAAATCCCTTAAAAACCCATAATACTAACCTTACCTTTTTAAAGCTATGTTATTTTTAATGGGTAATTAATGTTTGTGTAATGGAGAAATGAAGGACATTCCAATCTTTGTCTTGTGTATTTTTAAGTGCTTTGTATAGCACAGGCTACCTGCAGCTTTCAGAAAGTCACATTTACTTTCATGAACTACTTGGATGCTACTTGGAATAGAAATTTACAGGAAAAATGCACCAGAAAATGCATCTGGATTAAAACGGCCATATAATCAGTGGCGGGCTACAGCAGCATCACTCTTTAGATTAGTTTTGATTAAATTACATTACATTACATTAAATTAAACTTTAAAGGGATAGTTTGGTTTTGGGGGATTTAGCTGTTTTTCCTATTTACCCAGAGTCAGGCAAACTTGTGGATGCCTTTTTTATGTCTCTGCACTCACTCCAGTGCTCCATGCTAACACTTTAGCATACACTATGTTGAGTGATAGTAGCTCCATGCTAACACTTTAGCATACACTATTTTGAGTGATAGTAGATCCATGCTAACACATAAGCACTATGTTGAGTGATAGTAGCTCCATGCTAACACATTAGCATACACTATGTTGAGTGATAGTAGCTCCATGCTAACACTTTAGCATACACTATGTTGAGTGATAGTAGCTCCATGCTAACACTTTAGCATACACTATTTTGAGTGATAGTAGATCCATGCTAACACATAAGCACTATGTTGAGTGATAGTAGCTCCATGCTAACACATTAGCATACACTATGTTGAGTGATAGTAGCTCCATGCTAACACAAAAGCACTATGTTGAGTGATAGTAGGTCCCATGCTGCTTAGCATACACTATGTTGAGTGATAGTAGGTCCCATGCTAACACATTAGCATACACTATGTTGAGTGATAGTAGGTCCCATGCTAACACATTAGCATACACTATGTTGAGTGATAGTAGGTCCCATGCTAACACATTAGCATACACTATGTTGAGTGATAGTAAGCCACTCAGCCGTCACCCGTCGCCCATCAGCTTCACTTCCTATGTAAACAAGGAAAGTAGTCCCTGCTAGTTCAAGATGCTACGTTATTTTTGTATCATTTTGTGTGAATTTGTACCAATCTCCTACAGAAAACTGCCAGACTTAGCCACATATCATTAAGATTACTTAACATTTAGTTTTAGAGCTGCTGCAAGTTCTCATTTTCTCACTTTTGAGGCACTGCTAGTGACCTACTGCACTATCACTCAACACTGTATGCTAAACTGTCAGCATGGAGGACGGAAGCATCCGAAACATATTGGTGTTTAACATTCAAGCTTTGTTAATTGTTCTCCGAGAGAAGCTGAATCTTTGTCATTCTTTTGGTCATGAAAATTCACAACAGGTGGGCCGGCCTCTATGTTGCATTCTGAAAAAAATATTGTGTGCTACTTATGAATATTCGTTTGCGATTTGCATTTTGTAAACGGGACACACAGAACTCCTGAACTCCACGCTGGACTACAAATATTCCCAAGAATTCTGTTCATATTCATATTTATATCCTTAAACATGTGGAGTTTAAAGGGTGACTGGGACTTTTTTGTAGTTTTGTCACTGTTACCTCTCCTTCTGGAAACTGTTTCTTTCTGCTCTTTCTCTCACTGCACTTTGTATGTACAGTATGTGTGTGATGATCCCACAATTCAGCACAATTTGACTTTGCTGGAGTTGCTTCATGTTGCTTTGAAAACTCACATGAAAGTGGTGATTGTCAGACATTTGAAAGCTGACACTGCAAACTAGCATTCAACTTATTATGACTCATCTGTGTAGCTACCATTGTATTTGTAATTTAGTTACTTCAAAGTCCTTTTTCATGTGATATTTCCATTATGTTGTTATCCCTGTAAATTTGTGTGTGTGTGTGTGTGTGTGTGTGTGTGTGTGCGAGCATATATGCACACATCGTGCTGTAGGGAGAAAACCTTTTTTTTAAAAGGAACTAAGAAACAGTCTTACTTTTAATTTGACCACAATGCATTTTTGAATGTATCCAATGGGTTTTGAAAGGGTTAAATAAACATACATTTTCTAAATTTTCTTAATCAAAATTAATTGCAGTTATGAGGTTTTCACATGACAACAGTGATGTGTGTGTCTGCAGTGTAATAAAATCACCAGCCTACTTTTTAACAAGTCCCAACACTGCAGTGCTTAGTCTCTTACAAAGACTATTAAGAGTGCACTTTATTGATCCCCTAGGGGAAATTCTATTATTACTAAATTCTATTGATACTATTATTGCTTATATTGGTGTTAAGTATCCAAGGCAGTGAAATTGCAACCAAATATTTGCGGTCGAAATAAAATCCATTTAAGCAGAAACTAGAGAGCTTCTCCTTGTCGAGTTTTCCTCTTTATTTCCCCCGAGGGTGGAGGAGGTGGGAGGAAGAGAGAGCAGACAGACACAAACAGACACACATACAGGAACATAGAGAGGCAGCAATATTAATATTTTACTGATACACAGAGGGGGATTCTCTATGTGTACCCCCCCCGCCTCCATCCACAGATCCACAGGAAGGTCAGAGGTCAAAGCGGGAGGCCTAAACCTAGATCCTCTGATTGAGACAGAGTAGGAAAAAAAGAGGGGAAGATAGGGGAAAGAGAGAGACAGAGGGAAGATTAAAAGAGAGAGAAACAGGTAAAGACAAGTGAGAGAGTAAGAGAGTAACAAAGCAAAAGAGAATAAGTGAGAGACAGGGATACAAAACACTAGAGAGAGAAACACCGAGGCAAAAGAGAGGCATTATTAGAGGCACGTATGTTTTTTTGCGAATTGTAACGTATCTAATTTGAAAAGCTGCATGGAAACAAAGCAAAGCAAAATTTGCTAACATTTTACTCGATATCGCAAAAAAGTTTTTACGCTCGGTTGAAGTGTAAATAATTTTTGTAGATTAAAAAGATTATGCAATAAATAGTGATGGAAAAGCATTTGTTGAATACGTCGAATGCCTGATAAATGCTTAATTTTCAGTGTACAGCATCTTAGAGCTGGGTGATATAATATCGATATCGTGATATCAGACTAAAGATGCTCTGAGGTTTTGGTTATCGTGATATCGTGATATAGCTTAAATGTTGTCTTTTCCTGGTCTTAAAGGCTGCGTTACAGTTATCTCTTACAGTTATACAATTTTCGGAACTTTGTGGCGATCTGCGCCTTTAAGGACGCACACCCATAGACGGTTCAATGCCTGAATTCAAAAGCAATATGGCGCGTACTTACCACCGACACACACAAGGAAGAGGCTAGACCGTCCGAGTGTCCGCCGTTAGCCTGCCAAGCCGACTATTCCCGGGAGCCTGCTACCTGCTACCTTGCCCGAACCGGAGTAACGTTGTGGAGGTAACTCCGGGTTTTCCCCGGAGCAACTCACACAGATGTATTACACTGACGAGAGGTTACACTCTGACTCAGATTCGGGAGCTCAATTGCTGCAGTACTGTGGGAACCAAGGAAGTCTCGAGTAGAGAACTCAGATACATTGACACAGACTGACAATACTGAAGAACGGACTATTGGGGCTGGGTTGCACTGTATTGAATTATTGTTTGGTTGGTATTTGCACTGTTTTTATTTGTATAATACACTGTGGGGAACATTGCATTTGCTGTGTTGTGTGTTTTTTGCTTGCGGCTGCATTTGGTGTGTACTGGTAGTTAAGGGATTGGTACCTGTTATCCATTCCTTTGTAGGGTTTTTGCTGGCTGTATTCTTACCATTATATTTTGTCAGACTAAAGACTCTGACTGGCACCCCGGTTTAACCGCCAGCGACTGCTACAATTTAATTGACTTTTCTAGCTGAGTGAAATGAACAATGAAGCCTCGACCTGCTTCATCATCAAATCCACATTACCCTACTAGTGCTTGTTTCTCAAACATTTCTCATGCGTAAATATCTCATGAAAGCACCAATACTCATCCCCAAAATATCATCACATTATCGATATTGAGGTATTGGGTCAAAAATATTGTGATACTTGCTTTTGTCAATATCGCCCAGCCCTACAGCAGCTCAAAAGTTGCTTTAGACGTTGTGTTGTGTGAAACATCTGTCCACCACGGTCTCCTAGAGACGTTGTACCTGCTGCTGCTCCCATGTAAAACCCATCATGGTTGTGTGGCCATTAGTTGGTGCATTGGAATATCACCAAGTGCATCTCTTTGTTTTGGTCTTCAGACAGCATGAAATATGGCCAATAGTACTAAAGAGCCAACAACAACGAACTTGTCCAATTCTTAAAAGCCTCTTTCCATTCTTTCTTGTACGTGTGTTTTTCAGGACTCTCAGGAGGCTGATTGTTTTTCACTGCAGCCCATCTTGATGGAGATGTGCCGAATCCTCAAAACTTTATGTAAAATTTTCTTGACAGTTGGATGGAAACAAAGCCGGAGACAAACACAGAAAGAGGGAAGGAGAGACAAAGGACACAGAGAGCGAGCGAGAGAGAAAAGACAATATACCAGAATTGATTCAATCATATCTTTTAGAAGCACAGTCGGAAACATTGATCCGTTCTCAGCATGCTTGGGGGGGGTGGGTGGGTGGGTGGTGGTGGGGTGGGGGGCGGGGGGGCTGGAGTACATGTACAAAGCACCCCGGGGGGCTGCATCTTTGGATGCAAATCAAGCGGACCTCCTACCTCTCCTCAAAGCTCTGTGGGAGGAGAACGGTGCTTCGCAAAAACACAATGCAGTGAAACGAGGCCATATGGAGTCTGTTTTATAACTGCAGCGATAACATTACCTACATTTACATTCTTTTTATTAACTTTTGTTTATTCAAGGACAATAGACTGAGAAAGTGTGCTCTTTTTCAGCAACGTCCTGATTTATATTCACACTTACACACAGTCAAAGCAGGAAGCTGGGTCGGTGCCTTGCTCAAGAGCGCTTCAGCAGCAGGCACTGGGGGAGGGGCAAGGGAGGAAGTAACTAATTACATTTATACCTGCTGCTGTAATTGAGTAGCTTTAGTGTGTACTTGTACTCTCCATAAGCAACAGAAACTGGACAGGCATGAATTGGCCCATGGTGGAGCCGTTTACAGTGAACTGTCAGTCAGCAAAAGAAGAGAAAAACAATCTGGCTTTACTTTGTTTCTGCACTTTATTTTGTCATTTTCTAATGTTTCCAGTTAAAAGAATCTAGTTTGAACTCTGTCCTCTCTCCTTTTAGAATCACATGTTAATAAAGATCACAGCTAACAACGTCCTCTTTTCTAAAGAGGAACTCAGGAACTTTTTACTCTGAGGACATTTTAAATTAGACACTTTTCACTTTTACTCAAGTAGATTTTTACACCAGTACTTTTACTTCTACTTAAGTCAAATTTCACAAATCTCTACTTGAGAAGGATGTTTTACTACTTTTTCCACCGCTGGGGAGAGGAGAGGATTTGTCCCTGCCGGTCGGGGGATTTGAACTGGTGAGTCTCCAGTCACAGGATCGCTTCTCTCAGAACAAAATGAAGTCTGGACTGATGCTCATATTCATCTGTGTTCTTAACTGGTATGAACACCACAGAAGAAGAGACAGACAAGTCCCATCATGCTTAGCAGACTATTTATACAATATCTTATCCTGTTTTTTAATGTAAAACACCTTAAGTTTGATAATGAATCCTGCATCTCACAACTCACTTCACAAGTTTCTGCACACTGCCAATAAATGGCCTGTGACTATAAAGTTGTGTGGATTTAAAATTTAATCCCAAGCCCATCAATTTTCTTTTAAGGAACTTTTAAACTCATTTTGAAGAATGACATCAACACCATTAATATTTTAGGGCACTTCATATGATTTAAAGCCCACGGGTGGAGGTTCAAGTCACTCTCCTCCCCTCTGCATCTTTCCGTCTCTTCTCTCCTCTCCACTCCTTTGTCCCTCTCTTCTCCTCTCTCCTGACCTCCTCGTTCTCCTCTCTCCCTCCCATACTGATCTCTCCACAGTCTGCTGGCCATGCGGTGAATGCTGGTGGATTGATGGAGAGTGTAGTTCTGCTCTCGGCTCTTCTGACTGACAGTCACCTAGAAAAGATGGAGGTCTTTGAAAACCCCCCGTGGACCCAGAGCCATCCATCCCCAACCGTCTATTTAAAGAAAAACTCCACCCACAATTACACTCTGACTTCATTCTAACACGTGCACCGACATTTTCAGAACTTTTTTAGTGAAATCATCTTACCGCACCAACAAATTTGACTTTTTTTTCCAGGAGAATGTAACTTGTTTCAGGACATTTACTTGGTGAAAGTGAAATTGTCTTGGAGAAGTTGAAAATCTACAGAAGTTTCTGGTTTCAAGATTTTCTTCATTGTTTTATGATTTCTTGAAAGAATAAATTTTGGCATGTATCAAGTGAAATGTATTGAAACCAGCAGATTATTTGCCAGTGCAGACTTTTTTTTGACTCAATTTGAATCATGAAATAAGCTTGACAGGTCTGGAGACAAGATAAAATCACTGGAATCACTTTTTTTGCGGTGTATATGTTGGATTGTTGTCATTAACATTATCGTATGATTATATTACTCAATGGATAATTTCAGATTGATTAGCTGTTATATCGGCTCTTTTGTAACCAGGGAGCTACAGAGTAATATTTCCTGTTTTCTCCTGTTTCTTTTATTAGTATGTATATACACTACTTCAAAAAAACTGTGCAGAAGCATTGGTAACCATTGTATAAAAGCCACAGTACCCATGAGGATGTTCAGTCTATACTGTGATTATGGGAACCTCAGTGCTGCTGATGGGACTCGGCTGCTCTTTGACCCTGTGGCATCCCGTATTATCAGGGATGCAGTGGATTTTTATTTGTGGAATAGAGTTTATCTTTCTTTTCAGGCCGACATGAATCTACATGATGTAAATTCATAGTATACACCATAGTAAGGGTTAGGGTTAGGGGAAATGTAATCTTAATTTGGGGAAACACTAACACTAATAATACCACCGGTGTGAGATAAAGGAGACCACTCGCCTCCACCATGCTCTCATTGGTTTACAGTCATTAGACCGAGGCATCACCGTTAATTTGACAGTGATGTTTAAAAATGCTACACACAGCACCTTTCAGCTGATTAGAGTGTTTTCTTTGTGTCGTCTAAAAGCAAAGGTTAAAATGTGTCATTATGCATTTAAATCTCTTGTTTTGTGTTGGATGAAGCCATTACTCTTGAGAGGATCTCTGCTGTGATAATGGCTGCAGCGCTGATGCGTCAGATTCTGCTGCTGCTGGATCCCTGCAGCCGCTCTAATGTTCCTGTAATGACAATAAACAGCATTTAGCTTTTATATAACTGAGTACTGACTGAAAGGTTTTCTCCAAAGTAATGCACAGAGATGAGAGTAACAAACAGCATATATTGATGACTACTTCCACAGTTGACATCACGGCCGATAACTGTTGGCTAGCAGTGCATTATGGGATTTACGTGTCTTTTGACCAATCAGATTGCTCGGCAGCCGGTGTATGAAGTCTGTTCATCCCCAGTTATCTGCTGTACGGAGGATCAGCCTGCGGCTAAACAGAGTGGATCAGACTGTTAGAGCCACAGCTCACTGACCTTTAGAAACATACACACACACACACACACACTCACAGAAATACAGACACAGACAGACACATATATATAGGAAGACATAGGATCACACACTCACCTATTGAAACAGACAGACAAGTGCACGTTCACACACACACACACACACACACACACAGACAGAAAGACAGACACACACCCTCCTACAAAAACAGAAAGACAGAACGTACAACAGAAACACACACACACACACACACACACACACACACAAATAGACCACAATGAATGGGCTGCAACTGTTAAACACACACACAGTCGCATATCCATCACTCTGCTCTTCGGGAATGTTCACACACACACACACACACACTCACACACACACACAGACTATCTATCCATCACTGTGCTGTTTGGGTTTGTTCTGTGGATGGTAAAATGTCAACCTATAAATAGAGAGAGATGGGTGACAGAACAGAGCAGAAAAGACAATTACACTTCCCTCCCTCCCTCTCTCCATCTCTCTCTCTTTTCTTGTTCTTGCCCTCTTTCTCTTAACCTTCTCTCTCACTCCCCATCATGCTATCCTCTCTCTCTCTCTCTCTCTCTCTCTCTTCCTCTCTCTTCCAGCCTCTCCGTGTTTCCATTCAACTGTCAAGCAGTTTGTTCGCAAACTTTAGAAATGTCACAACAAAGAAAGAATGTGAATTAGGTGTTTTTCCAATCAGCTGCGTTGTAGAGAATAAATCGGCTTCCTGAACGCCCCCCAAAAAAAAAAGTCTTTCAACCTTCAAGTTAATTAGTATTGGACAAGATGTTATTGTTCTTCAGTATCAGATAATGTTGGTGAATTATCCATGGGGAAAACAGCATGTATGACATTGGACAGATATTTTACAGATAGTTTCATCACGTCTGAAGCCACTTTTCAACCCTTTTTTTGCGATGAAATTGAATCATTATGTATCCAACAAAGGCATTTCCATCGCTATTCATCACATCATTTCTTTATCGACAAAAACATTTTCTGCTTTGAATGAGCGTAAACAAATTTTTGGCGATATCGGGGGAATTTTTATTTAATTTTGACGTTTCCATTAAGCTTTTCTAATTTGGTGCATCATAAGTCACACTTGAATGAAACCCTGTTACTGTTTCTCTCTCTCCATCTCGCTCTTCTTTATCACTGCTGGATAAAAAGCCACATCAGTCTGACCCTTTTCTCTCTCTCTCTCTCTCTCTCTCTCTCTCTCTCTCTCCTATTTCTGTCATTCTCTCCTTCCCCTTTCTCCCTCCCGCATTTTTAAACATCACTGTCAAATTAACGGTGATGCCTCGGTCTAATGACTGTAAACCAATGAGAGCATGGAGGAGGCGAGTGGTCTCCTCTATCTCACACCGGTGGTATTATTAGTGTTAGTGTTTCCCCAAATTAAGACT